>NC_091742.1:3579200-3879200 GCF_043380555.1 Nothobranchius furzeri | reverse complement strand
AGGATGAGTTTACCTGCAAGGCTTGTGAGCTGGGATGGTGGCCTGATGAAGAACTGGCAGGTAGGAGAGACGAACCACTTTTGTCTCTTCCTTTATCTTTCGCCTCCGCTTCCATGTCTGGTCGGAATTAAAAAGCATCCAAAAACACTGACAATAAAGTTTTTAGTATCAGGTGTGATGCTTTGATGCGCCACCTGAGAGTAAATGTGTAAGGCTTGTCACCAGCATTCAGACGTCAATGCTGTTTGCTTCACAGCCAGACAGGACACAAAGAAAGAAAAAAGAGGAGAGACGAACCAGGAATTAAATTTGCATACATCTTTTAATCAAGTTGTGCTCTTATGTCTAGTTAATGCTTCTGCCTCTTTGTTGGCGCGGAGACACGCAGCACCATCATCCGTCTTTGAGAGGGCTCTCTAAGAGGCACGCAAGGACGGACAAAGTCGAGCCCACTTTTCTAAACTTTCGTCAAACAAGATGGAAAACGCAACTTTGTGATGGCCGCACCCTTTAAAGAGCAAGTCACCCCAAATCAATATTTTTTTGCTGATAAACGATATAAATGAGCAACTGACTGTTCTGAAGACACATGTAGTCAATAATTTGTCTCTTTAGTGCATCTCAGTTAAAATTTAAATAAAACTTTGCACTGCATTTGAATTTAAATCGCTATTGGCTAAGCGGTACACTATGTCGTTAACTGGTACATTATGATGTCACAATGTCATGAGCCTGTGTGTGTGTGTGTGTGTGTGTGTGTGTGTTTGTATGTTAGAGGCTCCGCCCTCGGTTTGTCAGGCAACAGCATTTGTTACATTTTTCAAATATGAAGTGGGAGTGGAGTAAGACTCTGGTTGGGGGTGACTTGCTCTTTAAATTTGTCAACAGCACCGCCATTGCACCCTCAAAAAATATAGAGTCGAATATATCGGGCAGCAGACAAAAATCAGCTTGAAGAACACCTTATGGAAAAACTCTAAAAATGTGATTGTTTCATTCACCCGTGACTGAAAGAGTAAAAACATACGCAGCAAGCGTTTTATGGAAATGACGGGAAATGTGGGTTTAGAGGTGGCGAGTGCGTGAAGACGTGGAGGAGAATGAGGGACAAATTTCTCCTTGTTAAAAAGTATCTGAAATACAAAAATGCAGTATAAACACAATAGTGAATACACTATCTTGGACCGGAAACATGAAAGGATATCCCTAAAAAGCACTACGCCCTCTGTTGTCCTGGAGGGGAATTGCTATGCAACACTCCCCAGGTGACGGAGAAGTCCGAAAGCAAAACATCTCTGTCAATGTGTGTGCGTCTCTCCCTCGCGGAGCTGACACAGAAGCATGAACTAGGCTTTAGCCCACCAGTAGTAAGGTATGAATGTGTGAATTCATAACTTTACTGCACTCCTTCTTTACTCCAGCCCAGTTCTTCTCCCCAGCTCACATTTAACCGCCCCACAAATGTGATACTGCTCACTTCCCTCCTCTCTGCTCATTGGCTCTTTGTACCCAAGTGGTTGTTTTGACAGCGATTGATGAAGTTTAGAGGAACTTTCATTTCCCAGGTGCAAAATCCTATTACTGCCATGAGAGGCTTTGGAGCACTCTTCAGCAATGTGTCAAGGAAGAAATTTCTTCTGCACTCTTGTGACATAGGGAACATAGTGAAAGATAGAGTTGATAATCCACACATGGATTATATTGTTTACCTTTAAACATATCATTATATTTCTAAAAATAATCACGTATCAAAATGTATGATTGAAATTCTCTTTGTAGGAAGCTTGTTTAGCTAAAATGTCTGATTTCTTGTGATTTGACAAGTCAGACGTTAGCATGCAGATCAGCAGTAGGTTCCTCGGTGAAGTCGCTTTAATGCTATTAGCAGAAGCATATGATTTATGGAGCGCTAAGCTGGGGAAGTTGAGGGATGTCAGATTTCTTCAGTTAAGCTCTAGAACATTTTCCTGCTTGCTGGATGACAAGTATGCAACTGGTGCGGCATGAGTTAATCCAGATTCCCAAGTTTCAGAGAAAAGAGAGCAAATTATCAGTTGGAATTGAATCAAATCGGTACATGTGACACTTTGTGATACACCTAAATACATTGTTGGGTCATGTGAGGCATAGTTGCAAACAACATGCAACAGCTGTGCAAGATGCTTTTTAAAATGTTTGGTGACTCTCCCTTGAGCTCTGAGGAAATGGAGAACCTTTGAGAACATTTCGAGACATTTTAGAATCACCATTGCAAGTTCCGTTCATAATTTAACACCAACTCTTGCATTTTGATGAATGAGGAATGATATAAATGTATCATTTTTATAGACTGACACACTGTTTCCTCTTCTCTCTCCAGGCTGCCAGCCCCTGCCTTTGAAGTATCTTGACTGGGCAGACGTGGAGTCCATAGTTGCAGTCGTTTTCTCCTGCGTGGGCATTCTGATTACCTCCTTTGTCACCTTTGTGTTCATCCAGTACCGCGACACACCTGTGGTGAAATCCTCCAGCAGAGAACTGTGTTACATCATCTTGGCAGGCATATTCCTGGGTTACATCTGTCCTTTCACCCTAATTGCACGTCCCACAGTGGCTTCCTGCTATCTGCAGCGGCTCCTTGTCGGCCTTTCGTCTGCCATGTGCTATTCTGCCCTGGTGACTAAAACAAACCGAATTGCCCGTATTCTGGCTGGCAGCAAAAAAAAGATCTGCACTAGGAAGCCACGTTTCATGAGCGCCTGGGCCCAGGTGATTATTGCCTTCATGCTAATCAGCGTGCAGCTAACACTGGAGATAGTTCTAATCATTCTGGAGCCTCCTGAGCCAATCAAGTCTTATCCAAGCATTCGTGAGGTCTACCTAATCTGCAATACCAGCAATTTAGGCATGGTAGCGCCACTTGGCTACAATGGCCTGCTAATCATGAGCTGCACCTACTATGCCTTTAAGACGAGGAACGTCCCTGCAAATTTTAATGAGGCTAAATATATTGCCTTCACAATGTACACCACCTGCATCATCTGGTTGGCTTTTGTGCCGATTTACTTTGGCTCCAACTACAAGATCATAACCACATCCTTCTCCGTCAGTTTGAGTGTAACAGTGGCACTGGGCTGCATGTTCACACCCAAGATGTACATTATCATCGCCAAACCAGAGAGGAACGTCCGAAGCGCCTTTACCACATCCGATGTGGTGCGAATGCATGTTGGCGACGGGAAATCTGCGGCTCAGTGCGGGAGCAACAGCTTCCTCAACATGTTTCGCCGGAAGAAGGCTGTGTCTGGAAATGCCAAGTAAGTTACAACTCATCATTTCTTTATCATTTTGCATTTCATTGGTTTTCTTGTGCATTAAAATGCCAAATTAAAAGGGTTTCTGGCATAAAAAATTATCAGGAAATTGAAAAATAAACTACACACACAATCAGTTGTTTTAAAAACACGCATTTGTTTAGTTTTTGTGGGAATAATTTTGCATGCAATCATCATGGACATGAATGTTGTAGAAATATTTGGTTGTCTCTTGTTAAACCATAATTTATTTCCTGCAGTAAAGTGATTTGTTGAAAAAAGATTTAAAATGCACTAGTTTTTATTTATTGTAGGTTTTCTGAAATTATTACAGAATTGATCAAAACTGAGAATATTATGTATATCCAGACTTTAAAGTGACAAAGTGTAGTTTTTATCATTCATTTCTGTAAATATCCATTGAAATGTTGTAAATTAATTAAAAGATACCCAGTTGTTGAAAAATATTAGCGGTTTCATAACATACCATCGTAAAAATCATCGATGCCATATTGGATGCCATGTTATCTTCTATGGAGGCTCGTGAGGACATAAAGCATTTACTGATTTGTAGCAAATGGTAACAAAACTTTCATCATTAATAAACCTTGTTGCTTTACACATTTACCTCTTCACTCATCTCCAGTGATAAAAGGGAATCTGATGTTCGTGTTATTTTGCTGGAGGTTGCACTCCCAGGGATTTTTTACCCTAATAGCCGTCCGTTGGTAAGGTCTTACTTGAACACAAAAATAAGGCTTTCTTGCAGTTATTTAGGTATGCACTGCCCCCTATCGTCAGGGAAAATACACACTGTCACTTTAATTAACTAATTGTTTGAAATTACGATGTCAGTTGTATTTCTCGACATTCCCAAAGTCATTATATACTTTGTGTTAAAGCTGCTTTAGCAAATCTGCAAACAAGCTAAGTTTTGAAAGCAAACATGGTCATGGAAAGCTCCCTTCTCCCCTTGGGAATCTTCCCTGGATCTGTGTTTACTGGTCCGGAACCACAAACCCACATTGCCAGAGAAAACAAGATTGTGTTAAACACCAGTCACAATTTTCTAGGTCCAATCATCTTTTGTTGTCCGTGACTTGAAATGGTGTTTTTCTTTTGGGACTTTGGTAGTTTGTCCTAAAGTTGAAGTGGTAGCAGCCAGCTATTTCTCCTCTGATATTATAGAGCGGAGAACCTCTCACACCAGTGGTGTTCTGTTATAAATACGTGACTGTGTAACTAATGGAGGACCCAGGGAATTGTGGTGGTTTGGAGACACTGTCAGCCGGATGGTCTAATAGTTGCTTTCAGTCTGAAATGTGTTGTTGGTGGAGGTTTTTAGACAAATGCAGAAAAAACACTTTATTAATTTAATTTTTTAAAATCTCCAGAATATAATTTTAGCTATACATTGTTAGACTGTTGTTAAGAGGCATAAAATGTCTTAAGGTAAATTGCTTTCCAAAATTTTCATTAACTTTGTGTTGAGGACAATAATCAAAGCCTTGTCCCTCTTTGGATACTGTGTCTTAAAGGCATCCATTGTTTCCACGTATTTAGATGGGCCCTTCTCCCAGTTCTTCACGTTTGTAATCTTGTTGTTTAATGTGAGACAGGATCGAAGTTCCATTTCGTCAAATCATTTGATTCTTGCACTCGTATTCGCCTTCCTTGTCTGGTTGCATTTTGTTTTTGTACGTCCAGACCATCATCATATATACTGGACAATTCATTTCCATAGGCTCCAATAACACGTTTTTGAGGCTAAATGGGAGGTGGCCACCACCGCCATTTTGACCGTGTCACAGGTTCTGTCAAGCCCAGACAATTCCACAAAAGGGAAGAGAGGAGGAGCTGAGGGTGGGGCTGTAAGGCTGGGATCAACTGACAACACCCGGTCGAACTAGCTACAAGCTAACCTGAAGCTATCCCAAAGCTAACGCAGAGGTGGGAGCTAAGCTAATGGAGGTAGCAACCTAGCTACAACCGGAGTTAACTGTGCACAACACCAGAGCTTCTGAGTCAGAGATACGCCGGGCCGACCGCTGGGTAAAACCGGGTGGAACACAGAGATCTCAGAGAGCTCCACAAGCCGGCAGCCGCACAGCAGACAAGCGCCGCTGCGATCTGAGATGCGCAGAGCTGCCGCTGGGGAGAACCGGGTGGAACACAGAGGTCTCCCGAAACCTGCTGAAAGCCGGCAGCCCGCACAGCAGACAGAAGCCGCGATCAGACAGAGATGCGCCAAGCTGTGGGGAGGGGAGAACCGGGTGGAAAACAGAGGTCTCCGGAGAGCTCCACAAGCCGATAGTCAGAACCCAGCTCCACCAACATGTTATATTTCAAACCATTTTCTAAAGTGCAGCATTATGTTAAATGTACTGGGTTTTACCCTATTACATTTAAATTTCATGGTTAAACAGTACATGTTAAAATCTAAGCTCAGCTCGGCAGTAACCTAAAATACATAAATATAATTTTACTTACCGAAAAAAATTAAGTGGAGACTCCTTGGACGCTCTATTAGTGCAACTGATGCCACAGCAAGTCATTTTGTCCAACAGTTGCACAAATAATATCCAAAACAGAATACACAAACACAGAGACTCAAAATCCCGGAACAGTTCCCAAGCCAGACCGAGGCTCTACTGAGGCCTTTCCACGGAGCTAGCTCTGTGGTCACGTGGGTCTGATGCTCATTAATTATACAGAATTTTAGGCTTTTAATACACTTAAACAGAAGAGTGAGAAAAAAATTCACCCCCTCAAAGTTGTCATGAGTGTAAACTAGATCATTTAAACCAAAAACATGTTTTGGTACCAGGCTGTAAACATGTTTATTTCTGCTGTGAAATTGGTATTTTTAACATGGAAGTCAATGAGGATTTGCTCGCTTCTGACACCAGCCCCTAGTGGATGATGGTGGAACTGCATTTTTTGGTACTTCCGGGTTGGCCTCAATTTTTGAGCTGCATTGTGGGGGCTTGGTCCAGACATGGAAGTCTGGCAAACCCATCATGCAAGCTTTATGTGCATGCACCCCACCATGTGTTACAGCACCACATACAAGCTTAGCATAGCTACTATGGTGTTTTGGGTAATTTCCTTTGTTTTCTAGAAATAGTGAAGTTCTTTTGAGAATGATTTTAAAAAGCTGGTTTTGGGAAAAAGTGTGCTTCCATGCCGACAAGGTCACAAACCAATGGTTGTTTTGGTCACGTTCTTCACTTGCCAGGAAATTCCCAAAAATCTGAAGAGCTCATATGTAAAAGCAGATAAAAGCTATCTTTCACTTTAATATGGCTGATATCAGCTAAAGTAAGATGCATTATATATATATATTTTAACTCATTCACTGCCAGCTGTTTCCTGATTGCTAACGGCCTTCGCTGCCAGCGTTTCTCACAGTTTTTACTGTTTTTCTAAGAGTCACAGAACGTTGCGCGCTAGCATGATGTCGATGCCAAAACAACCAAAACAAAGAGGAGACTCACCTCTTACATCAGGAAGAATCCGTGTGTTTCGAGCGTTATCCATTCTTTCATAATCCGTTGTCGAATTGTGATCGGCAGACGCTTTTCCGGTTCGCGCCTCACTTTTTTTTACAGGAACGGCCCAAAACGATCTCCAAACACATGGATGTGTTGCTTCCTGATCATGTGATCTGTGACGTATGCGGATGAAGATTGGCTTCAGGGCTGAGATTTTTTTTCTCTCAGTGCGGGGGCTCGTTCCGATGCTCAAACAGTAAAAAAATGCAAATGACGACTTTAGTCGTCATTGGCAGTGAACGAGTTAATCAACTGCTCGTTTGTAGTTTTATATTTGCAGATCACATTCATTAATTCTTGGTGCGACCTTGGAGGAAGAATTAGTTTGATTTTTTTCAATTGTTTGACAGTGATGGTTAAAGTCAAACTCCCGCTAGTGTGTAAAATTTGTTCTCCGCATTTGACCGACCTCTTGGGGATGCAGCGAGCTGCAGCCGTGGCTGTGCTCAGGAACCATTTGGCGGTTTAACTTAGCTGAGTGTCAACCAGGGAGGCATTGGATCCCATTTTCTGAACCCACAATCTCCCAGTCTCAGAGTGGACACTCATACCACTAGGACAAGACTCTTCAGATTGTTTATGTTTCTGTGCTTGTCCGACCAACGCTGTATTCCTAGGTCGGCATTTGGTTAGGAGCAAATAATCCAGGAAACTAAAAGGTATTTTTGAATTCTTGTTACCTCTACATTAGTCATCAAATTAGGTGTTAGGAACTAATTTCAGAAATCCAAGCAAAAATAAAAATGCATATTTTTTTCTGTTTCTACTAATTATTTACTTGAAATTGGATTATTCAACTTTCAAAAATGCTCAAATAAAACATAAAAGATTATCTCCATTGTATATGACATATATGTCCATGATGACTGTTTGTAAAATTTTGGTGGATTTTTTTTTTAAAGTTTAAGAAGTCAGTTCTACAGAATTCCAGGTTAGTATTCCCCTCCATGTGAGATCTAAAATACTTTAGATGAAATACACATTATAAAAAATGAAAGGTGGGACATTTGGCATCACTGATTTAGATTTTTTAAGAACATATGATGCAGGTCTAAACAACATGTGAGAATTGCATTTACTTTTCTGAGATCCACAGCAGTGACACGTGGACAGGTGACTAAAGTAAGGAGTGGGGGCAAAAAAAGAGAGTGATCCCAAAATGTTTAAGTGTTGTCTCTCGACCCTTTGCTATGCAGCCAACCATACCCTTTAATACTCTACATGAAGAAGTCGAGGCTGGCAAATGTGGCATGGAGGTTTGTTCACCTCCTTTCCTGGAGAGCTGCACCGTCAACGATCTGCTCGAGTTAGCTTGTTCACACTCGGTAACAAAGAAACCGGCTGAGTCTGAGTCTGAGTAACTTATGTTACTCCCAACACTTCTGTGTTTTTGACATTGCAGCTCTCCACGTGGGAGACCTGCCACCCTGCTGCTTTTAGCAGATTCTGAATTAACCTTGCACTTAACTTTTTTCTCAGCATGACCCTCCCTTCATCACTTCCCTAACTAATCACAATAGAGCCAGTCCAAGCTCATTCTGCACTAAACTACGTGTTGTTTTCAAGGGCCCAACAGGAATAGTTTGCAAGTGCATGCATCCTAATTTTATTGTATATAAACAGGAGGAAAGAGAAATGAGCTGGATGGCTCTTAGGTATTTAAATCCAGCCTCTGAAGCTCTTGGTGAATCATAATGCCGTCTGCAGCACATTATGAATCACTGTTTGTGAGAATTGTAATGCCTGTGTCGGGCTCACACGCAAGTCCTTTAGCAGAGCCGTTAATGTCGAGTCGTGTGGGTAAAAAGTATTTTAACATGCATCAGGAATGTTGAAATGCTGCTGCTTTGTTGTGGTATGCTGCTGCCGTTGTGTGATGTTGTTTTCCTTTCTGCCTCCACTTCCTGGTTTCCAGTGAAAGTAACTTGAGTCTTTATCTCGTTCATAGTTCTAATGGCAAGTCTGTGTCATGGTCTGAATCAGGTGCAAGACACCCTCCGAAGGGGGGGAATGTGTGGCACAGACTGTCTGTGCATGTGAGGAAACAGGAAGCCGGCTTGAATCAGACAGCGGTCATCAGGCCCCTAACTAACACCCCCGACCCCCACAGTTCTGATCCCTCCACCGACGACCTTGGCACAGACCCCCGCATACCCCAAGAGCTTCCGGGAAATAAGTCTCTGTGCAACTTGGCAGAGGAAGACGACGAGGCAGACGCACAGCGCCCCCTCTGGACTGACTCGGAACAGACTGAAGGACTTGACTCAGATTTAGACGAGCCGGCTTCTTATTCTAACATAAAAGGCCCCACCCCAGAGTCCATGCAGGCGGCTGCTGTGGACACGCACAGCTCCCATGTCCCTGCAATGAATGACCGCACTGCCAGGCAACCAGTCCCTGCCAACAAGCCACTGAGCCTAAGAGCCTCTCTGCTTCCTTCGGCGCCACAAGCGGGGGTTTTTGAAGAGGAGGAGCCTGAGGATGAAGAACTGGACCTTTTACACAGCTACATCTACGATGCCAAGGAGGAGAGGGAAGGGGAGGATGGAGTAGTGGAGGATTTAATTCGAAATAAGACAACTCTGGAGGACTCATTAGCTCTGTCTCCACCCTCCCCCTTCAGAGACTCTGTGTGTTCAGGGGAGTCTGTCGACGGCTCGCCCATCATCAGCTCGATGCTTGGCAGCTCGCTCTACGCCTCAAATATCCTCCAAAACTTTGCACACAGCTCGTCGACACTGTGAGAGCAAAAACTGGTCCAGACGCAGCGGCCATCAGCATCACACATGACTTACATTTCAAATTGTTCAGTAGGAGGTTTAAATGCTTGTATTTGTTAATTTTATTATTAAGTGGCTTAAAGTTCTGTAGGCAAAAAAAGGAAATCAGGAAATATTTAATGTAAGGGCACTTTATTTTGAAGGGCTGTCAGCGCACTTTCTGTAAAAATGTAAAATTGATAATTGTGCCAAAACTAGCCAGCTCTAGTGCCAAATTCTGATGAATGACACAACACTGGGATCACAAAAATAATAATGTAGCGTTGGACTAGGTGGTGCACTGCAACTGAATACAGAATAAGAAGCACCAGGACATCAAAATTTGTATTTTGCTCAAATTTTGAATCAGCTGCTTTCTCTCATAGATTTTCTTTGCAAAAACTTGAAATCATTAAGAAAACTGCATTGTATTGAATATATTTATAGTTAGTTGCTCTACATTGTGCACAGACAGAGAGAAATTCCCGTAAACAGAGATTAGGCTGAAACTAGAGCTGTACAACATGTGATTACGGGTGCCAATCAAAGTTTTTACCAACCTACACCCCTGCTTTTATTTGATAGTATTTTTTTATTTACTAATGTGATTGTAGTTAAATAGCAATGTTGTTTCTTCTGTTTACACTTTATGACTTCCCTGAGAACAAGTTTTGCAGGCATGGGGTGTGAAACATGAAATGCTTTAGCTTTTTTTTTCATGCCGCGTCAATATTTTTCACATTTCTTGGATTTGCTGTGTCATCGTAACACAAACACAGTACAAGTTGTTCAAGTTCTCGGAGTTTGTAATACTATTAAGCCATCTCTTGTTTTTCACACAAGTGGTATGTTTGTTATACGGATAAATGTTTCTATATTTAGAATGTCAACAGAGAAAAAAAGTTTATACATTTTGAAACTGTGAAGAAGCAATGTGTGTAAATTCTCCTTTTTTGTAATTTTGAAGCTAACTTCAGTTGACTGTATCCTCTTGAAAAAGAATTAGGTTGTAATAATAACCACTGATCGGCTGCTTCTTGTAATGAGATTACTATACGTTTCAGTTGAGCTTAAACATTGCTATAAACTTAAGTAGTTCTGTTAATTTTAAAGTGATTTTTAAATATCTATGAAATGAAAAATGATTTTTGAGTTTGAGACTACACAGTACATACTGTAGTGCAACTGTATTGTATTTCCAAATGGTTTTTAGTTAATTTTAGTGTCATTTGTTTTATGATTTTAGCTAATGTTTAATATACAAGGTGCCACCTGTTCAAAACACTGTTCAATCTGAAATGAGCCTTTATTGTTTTGGGTGAGCTGGACATGAACAATGCTGTAAATTAAAAATTATTTATATTAAGAAGACTGATTACTGCCTATTTTAACTTGAGCTGGTTTAGAAGACAAGAAAGGGCGATTTTTTTTGAAGGTCCATTTGTTTGGGCCACTTTTTATAGTCCCAGTTGCCAGTTTTTGTGTCTGGGCATCAGACCTCCCATTTTGCTGCTTGCCGTGCAAGTGGTGGGTCCACAGGTGGACAAGCCCATGTAACTGGTTTGAGCAGGGCTTGGCCAGGCCCCACGAGTGAAGCAAACTAGTCTAGATGCTGCATGAATGTTTTAATTAAATCATAATATAGGACCTATTTGAGTAAACAAACACTATGCACAAACTACAATATGAAATATACATATATGTGTGTATGAATGTGTGTATAGGGCTGCACAGTGGCACAGTGGTTAGCATTGTTGCCTTGCTGCAAGAAGATCCTGGTTTTGCATCCTGGCCTGGGGCCTTTCTGCATGGAGTTTGCATGTTCTCCCTAAGCACGCATGGGTTCTCTGCGGGTACTCCAGAGGTTAGGATATTCAGTCTGTCTAAATTGTCCTAAGGTGTACGTGTGCATGATTGTTTTTCCTGTGTGTTTATATGTGTTGCCCTGCGATGGACTGGCAATCTTTCCAGGATGTACCCCACCTGTATGCCCGAAGGCCGCTACTGCAGCCCCGCGACCCTGCATGGATATATATATATATATGTGTGTGTGTGTGTGTGTGTATGTATGTATATATATATATGTATATATATACATATATATATATATATGTATATATACATACATATATATGTATGTATATATATATATATATACATACATACACACACACACACACACACACACACACACACACACATATATATATATATATATATGTATATATATACATACATACACACATATATATATATATATATATATATATATATATATATATATATATATATATATATATATGTATGTATGTATGTATGTATGTATGTATGTATATATATATATATATATATATATATATATATATATATATATATATATATATATATATATATATGTGTGTGTGTGTGTGTGTGTGTGTGTTAACCATATACATATATATTTTTCTTTTTCTTTGTGTGAGCTATTAAAATATCAAAATGTTAATATAAATCTATATCTTGGCTTTAACATTTATGTCTTTAAAAACATGGGTCTTAAAAAGCATGGATGTATTGTATGTGAGAGTATGAATGTGATTTGCGAAGGATGGTGTGGAGAAGGGTCCTCCTTGGGGGGCTGTGTGGTGGCCAACTATTCTCCAGGGGTCCCCTCTTCGGGGCGCCACTGCCTCCACATGGTCGGAAACTGCTTTCGCCGCAGGAGGAGAAAAACAGGACAAGAAGCTTGTCTGACATTTCCGGGTCCCGTGACTTATCAGGTGGTTGTTGTGTGGCAGCCAGAGAAGAAAAAGAAAGCGAAGAAGGATCAGAACTAGAAAGTGTTACCAAGAGGGCGACTTGGCTCTCTCTGGCGGACCGCCTCAGCCCAGTCCTCCTCTCAGCGCAGCTTTATGACACAGAAAGCAAAAGTTGTTTCATTACGTTCTCAGGAAAGCGTCTAGTCTCTCAGCATGGCCGGAGGCTCGGTGTCCGAGTGTAAGGAGTACTTGTTCAAAGTGCTGGTGATCGGTGAGTTAGGTGTGGGCAAAACGAGCATCATCAAACGGTACGTGCACCAGCTTTTCTCGCAGCATTACCGGGCCACGATCGGGGTCGACTTCGCCCTTAAAGTGATCAACTGGGACAGCAAAACCCTGGTCAGGCTACAGCTGTGGGACATCGCAGGTAAAAAGGCTTCTTTTTGATTTAAGTGTTAAAAAACAGAAGTTAAAATGTTATTTTTCACACCGACTTTGTCATAACTTATGACCACCTGATAAAAAATAAGTTTTATATCCTTTTTTCAGATAGGGAAAATAGCACTGGTTGTTTTTTCCCACTTTTTGATCACATCAGCTCATAATTGTCAGTGGAATGTAGGTCACGTTGTTATTATCAACGAAACTCCGCCTCACTACTTTGTTTCCCAATAAGTTTTTGTAGTTTGCAGCATCTTCTCTTTCCGCCAAACTATGTCCTGTTCATCTAACTTTTTTCCACCTCTCAAAACAAGTGAGTAAACTTAAATAACCCCTTTTCCCTTGGAGCTGCTAAAGTGAGCGCATGCCAACCATGATGCCAACCTGTGCATTCCAGCAGCTTTAGTAAGCTGAAAGGAATCAGAGCAGGGTAAATACAAGTTTTCCTCTTGGAGACAGACAGTTCAGCTCAAACTCACACTATCTGTCAGACTCAGACAAAAAAAAAAAAAAAAAAAAAAAGTCTGCTCAGAGCTGTCTGAGTTTGCCATGCTTGAGAGGACAGCTGAATGAGGAAGTGAGTAAAGATGAGGAGACTGACAAACTTTCAAATCACCAACAGCAGACCTTTTTTTCCCGAGCCACATGGAAAAAATACAGGATGTCTTCTTTCTGATTGTCTTTATAATCCAAAACACATCTGATGTTAGAGTGTGTGAAATTCTGTAGTCACACACACACACACACCCTGTGTGGGTAGTCATGAGGCTGCACTGTGGAATGAGGTCACATGTAAAGGGTCTTTGGAATATGTGGAAGTGGTTTTCATCACAGAAAGAAGCAAACTGTTATTCTGAAAAGCTTGTTTATTAGCTCAGCGTGGTCTGTTTGTTTAGATTTTAATAAACAGGCAAATTAGAAAAAAGCTATTTATGCTGATTATTGATAATTAATGTGGAATCATTCATTAAAAAACATGTTTTTCTACATAAGTGATTGAGTGACTAACAGTGTCTACAGATAGAGGTGATGTAATCAATCAGTTGGAACATAATGACAGTTTGTACTTTTAAAGTATTATATATTTTATTTAAAATCCCTGATAAGGCATGGAACAAATGAATGGATGCCTGTATTTGTATAAAAACTGGTTTTTAATAAAGTCCTTGCTTTTTTTGCATCAACAAATGACTTCAGCCCACATTTTTAAAGCTAATGTGATAAATTTGGTTCCTAAACTTAACTAGATAGTGTTTATGCATATCCCATTGTTTGAGAGAGGAGTAAAAGAAGCTATCGATAGCCCTTTTTAGAAGACACACAATGCTGGCAAATCAGCGTAATGCTGCCACCACGATGAGTCTTATGAATGGGGCATGGCACTACGAGAATTGTGCAGCTTTGGTGCACCATGCTTGGTAGTACTATTCTTGCAACGCTGGAGTTGTGAATGCATATTACGCCTTGGTGCAACAGAGGGAGGTGTCATGCACACATGGGGAGTTACTGCCTAGCTCCGGCCAGCTCATCTCGAAAATGAACGTAAACATGAGGCGTAAGTTTTACTTTTTGCTCAGAATCAGCTGAGATGATGAGCAGGAGTGATGCCACGCTCCAGGAGTTTCTCTCCATTAGAGCAGGTCAGATCACCAGAGACTGCACGGAGACTGTGGAGGACAGACACCTTTAGGAGCAGCTTTAAAGAAACTTAATGAGTGTGGCTTCGATCGCAAAAAAATAAAGTTCTGTCCAAGATGAACGGAAGTCTGCAGCAGCGCAGAGACCGCCCCTGCACCCCCTTACCGCCATTGCATCATCTTTTGTAAAAAGGACACGAATGCACCAAATTGGCGGCATTATTTTATAAAAGAGGCTTAAGTCAAGTGGGAAAAACTTGCAGGAGTAGAGTAGTAGCCCTCAGGTTTCACCTTTCCAGCACCTATAATGCATCGCTGAACCTAATTCCCAAACAGATTCAGTCTAGGTCACACCCTCTTGCACCTAATCAATCCAACAAATCCCACACAATAGGGGTAACGACTCAAACAATTGATCAGGAGGTAGGGGGAGGGGTATTCATGTTTAGTTTCTGCTCATTAAGCAACAATAGACAGCTAAAGTTTATAAGCTCGACTCTCCCATATTCCCGTCAGAATTGACAAAGCTCCTTGGATGAGAAGTGAAACGTCTTCATGAAACCAAATAAGTAGGGGTGCACCGATTGCAGTTTTTGGCTGATCACTGATCTTGAGGAAAACCTGACTTGCCGATACCGATTTTGCCTGAACTAAAAGCAGATTACGTCAGTGTTTCAATTTCCCTTTATTGAGCAAACCAATATGAATATTCATGTAACAATACTAGTTTCAAATGGTCATGAGGTCATGTTCTCAAATATAGATGAACATATTTAGCATTGCTGTTTGAACTACAAAATCATATTTGTTCCTTTACATTTCCAATTTTGAAAACAAAACTTTTGTACCCGTTTTGACACACTTGTCCCCCCCCCCCCCCAAAAAAAATCTATAGCAATGATTTGCTTTAACATTAGCTAGGGGTGCACTGATTGCAGTTTTTAGCCGATCATCGGGGCCGATAGCTCGGTGCACCCCTACAAAGAAGTCCAGTTTCCTTGATTTGGATTACCATGACCTGTATGATTGAGAACCTTCACGAGCATTTTGACTCTTCTAAATGAACCAACTTATGAATAAATCCCTCTGTCAAGACTGACTGAAAAGAAAACTGAAAATCAGGAAGTGAAAACACAAAGTCGCCTCAAACGTGGGTCATGAATCAAATTCCTCTTATATTTAGTATTAATGCTCACGGGCCAAAACTTATTTGCAGTAATCAACATCCCATAATGTTCGGTCTGAGCTCAAGATGGCTCATTAAAAATATTCAAAGTTTCATTTCAAGGATTGAGACTTTTCTCTGAATGACACCTGGCTTTTCAGAAAGCCAGACCTTATTAGAAACTGTACAAAGGTTCACTTTGGAATTTAGACCTTAAAAAAAAATAAACCTTTTGCAGTCCACAAAGCACAATGGGGCAAACTAGAGTTGGATAGTGAACACAAAGATAAATCTTTTATGAATAATGTACTCTGGTCGGATCAATCGGGGTCAGTTGTTTGGCCACAGTCATGGTGAAGCAGTTTGTTTTACGAATTGTTCAGCAAGGTTGGGAAGACGGTTATAGTTTTATTATGTATGCTGCTTTCAGGAACCCTGAAAGAAAGCGATCTTTTACATAGCGCCTCTCAGATAAAAATCACGAGGCGCTTCACAAAAGCAAAAACTAAAGTATAAAAAAGATTAAAAATTTTAAAAATATGTTCAACATGAGAAAAAATAAAATGTGGTATTAAAAAAATTAAGGAAAGGGAGAGAGAAAATGAATAGGAAAGGGGGAAATCAGTGGATCCCAGGAAATGTGGAATAAGAGCAGAATAAGGAGAGGGTGGTGATGAAGGTCACGTGAAAGCCAGCGTGAAAGTGAGTTTTCAGCTGCTTTTAAAGGAGAGCACTGAGTCTGCTGACCTCAGGCTCAGGGGAGAGAGTTCCAGAGTCTGGGGGTCAGCCTGAGAAGAGAGTGGCAGAACTGATATTTGGACATCTCTCCTTGGATTGGATGGCCTAAGAACTCACTTCTGGTTCAACCTAAATTACATAATAAAAAGAAAAAAGCAAAATATTATCCAATTCCCTTGGTACTGTTTTTTTTGTTTTTTTTTTTACATGATTTGATTCACTTATTTGCTTCAGTCTTTGCCACAAAACCACATTTATGTTTAATGTTGGAACAGGAATACTCATTTTGGATCAAAAGAGGGACTTTACTATGTTTTCATTTTACTATATGACAAAAACCAAAGTTTGTACTTTTAGTAAAGTCTTTCTTAGATAGATTTTTCTTTAGTTTTTACACTTGCCAGATGAGAAGCTGTTGTCTGAATGAGGTGAACACTGTGGTTCAAAGCCATTCTGCTCATGTCTAATCACATAAATTCACAAATAATTATTGTTTAATTTCACTTTAAAACTCTACAACATCATTGTTTCTTTAGTATTTCTGATACCGTAGAGGAAAAAGAAATGCTACGCATTCAGATGCATTCCATTCTACCCTCTCCCTTCATCAAACAAAGCTCATATGCTGAGACGGATCAGGCCAGATGGTTAGAGGACTGCCGTTTTCAGATTTATTCTGTCGCTCACAGCGGTGACAGAAAGGGGGTGGACATTTGGGTGTTAGGTCATCACAACAACTCGCATCCCTGTCAGACTGATTGGCAGTCCAGGCTACTCCCCCCAGCGCAAAGAGGCATCTGTGGCTGAAAAAATCAGGCAATCACGTACACACTTAGATAGCCTGATGCTATATTGAGACAAAGAAGCATTAGCATACACTGTGGAAACAGAGCTCTCTCTTTGATCGGACCGTTTCAGGTTAACTACACCAGAGCACGAGGCCACAACGAGAATAAAACTAAACAAAACGTGGGCGTGACAGGGAAGGGTCAAGGTACGCTTACCAGGTTGTTAATGCCATTAAAGAATGGTCTTTAAGCCATTTAATCAAGGAGAATAGGGGGAGGGATTGCCATCTTGGCAACAATAAGAGCAATGAATGAGTTGCGTGGTCGGTTACCAACCTTACTTGTGATTACAGTCTAAAGAGAATGATAGTAATCAGGGGCTGGCAAGTATTCCACCTCTTTTCACCCAGAATTGCCACTCTCATGGGGACTTTTAGCATGTGGACAGGATGATTACAACCTCGGGAAAGAGTAGATGTCTACATCTCAATAAAGGCTTAAGCATTCTTTACAGAGGGTAAAGGGCTAATAAAGGTGCCCTTAAAGGTGCTTCGTTGATTCTCACCAGACCCTCTTTTTGCCCCTTTTAATCGGAACTAATTTTGTTTTCCCACCCTTAAAGACAACTGGCGTTGTCATCGTATTATCTAGCTGTATCACAGCTGCAAATGTTTCTAATATCATGCAGAGAATTAAAGTAAAAATATAAATGTTGGGATTTTTCTTCATGCATTTTGTTTTTAAAGCAACAATTGTCGAGAAGTGGGGGTAGATCTCCGAGTGGCGGTGGAAGGAGAATGGTAAATGGCCTGTATTTGTATAGTGTTTCTTAGGGTTCTCCCAAGTTGCTTCACAACACAGTCATTCACCCCTTCACACACACATTCACACACTGGTGCTGATGATCTACGATGTAGCCACAGATGCCCTGGATGCCACAGATGTGCATTGGCAGAGGCGAGGCCTGCCACACACTGGCGACCACCACCAGCTGGCACGGCGGGTTAAGTGTCTTGCACAAGGACACAACAGCAGCATTCTCTGGGAGCCGGGATCGAACCTGCAACCTACCGATTACTGGACAACCCGTTCTACCTCCTGAGCTACTGCAGTCTCAGAAAAAACGTATCCAAAGCATGGGTGGGTGTGGTTTAAATATGGCATGTGCTTTGTATTCTCCCTCTCACTAATTGAGAACCATTGAGTTAAGCCGACATGCAAGTCTATAGACTGTGGGAAGAAAATAAGTTGTCCCTGAAGAAACTGACACTCAAACAATTTTTCGTCCAATCAATCAGATTGTTAAAGCATGCCGTATGTGAGAAGTGGAATTAGTAAGCCATAGGTGTAAGGAGACGATCTAAACTTATTTCACATGAAAACAAGGTAGCCTGTTTCTGCAACAGAACCATGAATGAACTGTTACTTGGGTTGGGAAGTAGTATTGTTATACGCTTTTGTTTTTTTAGTAACTAAATATAGCAACAATATCTATGGTTGCTTTTGTTAAATTCTGCGCAGCAACCGGTTTGTTGTATAATGGAATTGAAGGAAACTTTTAGTAAGTTACGAAAAATTCTGTTTAAACGAGAGCTTGCCACAATCACAGCCTCTATGATGGTGCACTGACTCTGAGTGGAGGCTGAAAAGCGGAGCTTCTTCGTAAAGAACCTGCAATCCACAGAGATAACAATCCCCTCCTCTTCTGGCAATCTTAACAACTCCCACTTTCTCTGTGTGTGTGCTACAGGCGCACCTTTGGATTGTATCTTCGGCACAGCAGGAAAATTGGCCAACCTGCTGCCCCTCCTGCCGAAACACGATAACGTCAAAGTGTTGGTGTATTGAGGGGAAGAAAATCCTGAAGGCGTGGAAATTTAGATTCTGCAAATATTGTGAACCTTTTTGTTTCGATCAGCATTTATTGTTTAGTCACTTTACTCCAGCAGGCAAAAACCAACAACAAACAAACAAAGCATTTAAATCTAACAAATTAGTTAAAAATGGAACAAAAAAAAAACACTAAAATGCCCTAAAGTTGCATGCACAGTAGTCAACTGATTTGATGAGATGATACTTAACATATATTTTTAAAAACCCTAAATACTTTTTACTAGTGAGGATGTATTACATGGTTTAAAAAACAAAGCAAGAGATAGCCGTCTTATTGGTAATCTGTACTTATTAAGAAAATAGTAATTCATGGAATTAAATAAAAGTGTATAGAGTTCTTTATTTCCGGTCTGTAGATGCACCACCAGTGATGTCACTTACCAAAGATTCACCAGCAGCTAAATTAAACTGATTTGCATTCATAAAGCAATGTTGATGGTAATGAGAAAACAACACAGATAAACGACACAAATGGCAACACAAGAAGAGTTGTACAGGAAATCCATTCTTCAATCATTTTTTTTGGTTTTGATGTTTTCAACATTTAATGCCTGAAGATTTCCTACTTTAGATCCAAGAGTTAAATGAATTGGTAATCTAATGGTAGTCAATAATCCAATGCCATTAGTAAAAAAATGTAAAATACTGATGCATGTAGATTTAACACCAAAGTTGCATCAGTGCTAGCTAGTTCTTTCCAAACCAGAGCTGTAGCAAAAATGTTACTCAGCAGGTCAGTCTAGTCATACTTCGTTGTAGCCTCAGCAGGTCTACCATTGGATCGAACAGTTTGTGTCTAGCCAATCACAGCGCTCTATGCTTGTAGAGACACGCTGGGTGGAGTTAGCACTAAAACTGGAACAGAGAAAAACAACGGCAGCAGCTAAGGAACGATGCTCATTTCACACGGCTTTGGCGTTAACTTTGGATGATTTAGACTTGGGCTTTTCTTTCAGTCATGAGCAGAAAGAGGTCCTTGAGTCATTAATTTCGTAAAGGATGTATTTGATGCTGCTTCTGCTTCTCAGATGGTGTATGGTGGACTGCCTCAATGACTGATTTCCTCAGCGATTAATAATTCACATTGTTTATCGCTCTGGTTGGCTCTAGTGCGGTCCATTAGTGCGCAGAAAAGAGAATCGTAGATTCCGTCCCTATGGCTGAACTCTGTCTATGGGTTATGGCGTGACTTTATTTTTACATATGTCAGTACAGGGCTGCCCTTCTGATCAGATTGTGCACGTGTTTGAATTGGTGTGAGCAGGGTTTCCCCCATAAAATGAGTTAAGCCTGGTGGATTCATGCACACGTTCCGCTCCCGTTTCTCACCAGTATCAGCTGACGGGGGGGGGGGGTGGGGGGGGGGGGGGGGGCTCTAGTTTCGTTGCGCCGTTCGTGTCAGCGGACACGGTAGGTTCGGGGAGAGGGGCGGGGCATGACGCCTAGCCTGGCAGGTGGCAAAGTAAAGCCTGGTGGGCCGCCAGGCTTATAAAGCGCTGGGGGAAACCCTGTGTGAGTTAGTTAAGATTCACATCCTCTATAAAGAAGTGGTATACAGCCTCAAAGGAGGTTGTCGAGTGGATTATCACAAACCCTTTCCTCTTTTCCTCCAAACTTTTTCTGCCTCTGTCAGTGTGCCAGGGGAGCTGTGGCTACATCGTAGCTCATCACCACCAGCGTGTGGATGGTTGGATCACTGATTGTGTTGTGAAGCACCTTAGGGGGTTGTAGCACCCTAAGAAGGTGCTATACAAATACAGGCTATTTATCATTTAACCATTTTGAAATGATTATAATGTTACTCTGATCAGATCCGTTCCTACTTGCATTTAAAAGCTTTAAAGGTGTGGAACACTGAAAACCCATTTTGTATTGATTATTTCTGATTATATTCGGTCACTCTTGAGTTTTTAATGAAGGCTGAAGAAGAAAAAATGATGAACGCTATTTGAAAAGCCTGACTACTCTACACCAAGCGGTCGCTTGGTTTCGTCCATCTTGGTTTGCAACAAGGGAGGCTGTTGTTTTAGCGTTCAAGAAACCTCATTGAACGTCTCTGCTAGCAGAAGATAATCATTAGCATTAGCAACTCCACCACAAGGTTTTAGAGATAAAACATTTACATTGCAAGTTAGTTGTAGAGTTGTGTTGCTGTTATCCAATCAAAAGCCAAATGTCCAAATATCAGAAAATAAGACTCCAAAACCTTCCATTTGAAGCTTAGCTGTGATTTGTGTCTCGACTAGATCCTGATAATGGTACACCGGTACATTTTTTTCCCCCAATAACAACTTATAAGGCATTCATTTCTACTAGAGACTACAACAAATGTTAAATAAAATGAGTGAACCACACCTTTAAACTGATTTTCTACTTTTCTGCTTCAATTTTGTGATTTTTAGCAAAGATTAATAAAAAGTTAACTTGGTGAGAAACAAAACGTGTCTAAAAAAATAAAGGAAAACCTTTCTAGTTCCTCCTTTCAGTGACTTTACAATTATTGCGTCACAGCAAATGTTCACTTTGCCAAACTCTCAACATGTTTTGTAAGAAGGTGTAGTTTGGTGCCACGTTTTTAGAATATTTTCTGCTCTTTAAGGATTAGGACTAAGAAACATTCCTTTCCATGTTCTGGATTGTTCCAACGAATCTTGTGTTTAGTTGTGCTGGATAGTTGCAAAACAGATAAATGAACATTTTGGAGGTGGTCTTCCATCAGGTGAGTGCGAACAAGGTCAACAACTCCTGCAGGTTCTGGGACATTCCCCCAGTTCAGAGTCAGTTCAGAGCTGAAGTAATCCATCGGAAGTCACTCCTCACATGCTGCTCGGAGGAATTTTTACGTGCTGATCATGTGCCCTGCTTAGCCCTTCCTTAGAAATGTGCGCCGAAGACGACCTAAAAGACACGGCCCCTTTGCTTTCCTCGTTATTTTAGTATTGTTTGTGAGTGGGTGGGTGGGAGGGAGGGGGTGAGGAGGGTCGCCAGCCTGTTGCTTTCTAACAGATGGAGACTGCTGCTGTTGCTGCTGCGGCATCTGGCTTGGACAGTTTCTATGGTAACCCACCCACAGGAGTATGTATGACCAGTGAAGAAACTAGGGTTGCTAGGTCTGTGGATAACGATGAGACTTAGCTTTTTCTTTCTGTTTCTCCCACGCAGCAAGAAGTGAGGATACAGGGGCTGTAACTTAACCATTCCATCAAGTTAACATTTGATATGCTTTATTCCATCATAACTCAGTGAACTGATGCAGAGATTTATATATATTTTTAATACATTTGTTTCTGGCCTCGTGTTGTGCCTTTGACACAGCAGCACGTCTTTGTTCGGTCCTGCAGGCTTCTGCTCCTCTGGGGCATTCACTGAGTAAATGCCCGATTGTTCTTGTCATCTGCGTGTTTTATACTGATTGGGTTAGCAGCATATGACCCTCATTAATGTTCTCAGTATAATTTTATCTTCTCTTGGGTGGAAACATGTCTCCTTCAGATGTAGTTTTATTTACTTTATTTAGCTGAATCATTTTGACATGTTACAATTTATAAAGTGAGAAGGAAAATAAGCAAAGCATGACTATCAGTACAATTATAATTGCTGCCTTTCTAAAATGTAGTTAGGAGTAGGAATAAAAATATCAGTCAAGCAGAGCTTCCTTCACACGTTCCTACATTCTCATTTGATTTGTTTTCAGACTGCACTACAAAAAGGATCAAATAGGATTACGCTACTGATGCTTGCTTTGTATTTAAAGGAACTTGAGCTGAAACAATAAGTCGACTTCCTGGAAAATTTGCTGACAGACTATTGGTTTTAGACAGGGCTGGCCCAAGTCTTTGTGGGGCCCTAAGCAGGTTTCCCTTTGGGGCCCCCCATACTAACAAGTCAACACCAGATGATTCATCATTCCTAGACTACACCATTTGTGTAACGTGTCTACTATCATTGACATCTTTTGTGATCATCTTACATAGGTGTTATTATGGATGTTGAGTTTAACTTGATTTGATTTGCTGAAGCGGCAAACCAACAAAAATGCTTGAATCAATTGCATTTTGAAATGCAGAGTGTTATTTAAGTGTGGCATATTAATTCAACTATTTGAAAGAAACAATCACTGAATTTACAGTAAAAAGGTTAGGTTTACTATCTTAAGTTCTTCAAACTTGAAACGTGTAAAATGTGCTGCACTACAAAATAAAACCAAATGACACAACAGAAAATAATATAGATGCATCATTTTTTCATGTGAAATATTATGTAGTTTGCATTATTTTAAGTTATTAAAACATTTTTCCCTTGTGTCATCTTGGTGCTGTTGGGCTCCTTGGTGGTTTGGGGGCCCAGAGCAGTTGCCTAATTCATGCATGCCTTGGACCGACTCTGATCTTAGATTTTAAACTGAGAGTTTTTATATCTTAAAGTAACACTAAACAGTTTCCAGCTTCTCTGTCCTACTGGTTGAAAGTGAAATTACAATTTTCATAAACAACCCTGCAGCAGCCTGCTGTAGCTAGCACTAACTACAAGCTTACACTAATATGAGCCAACTGATACTTAATAAGCCATGAAGTAAAATATGATTACTTAAAACTCCATCAGCAACAAAGCCAGGTCACCATCAGCCCATGAATTCATAGCCTCTTTTAGCTCCCTCAAAGGAGTGTAGGCTGTGCTAGTTAGTCAGGTGTAGCTCTTTGCTTCACCTCCAAAGACACAACTCTGTGACTTTTGCTTCTAGGCTCCACCATGATTCAAACAAATAAAACAAACTTATTTGTGTGTGTGTGTGTGTGTGTGTGTGTGTGTGTGTGTGTGTTATTCAGTCACCGAACTGATGAAAAAAAAAGAACTGCTAGCATTTATAACAGCTACTGGCACAGAAACTAGCTAGCAGCTGGTAAAGAGCGCCCCCTAGGGTGCTTTTTACAACAGAGAGTGTCTTTACAGCAGAGGGCTGTCCCATGTGATGTAAAGTTTCTACCTACATAATCACTGAATTGGTACAAGTGTTAAAAACTGCTTGGTGTCACTTTAAAAAAATGGACACTGATGTAAGTTTTAAGAGATGAGTTTTGATTGATGTCAAGTTGTTGTTGTTATTGTTGTTGTTAGCCTCAAGGGCAATATGCCGATTATAGACAAAAGCGTCTGCTAAATACATAAACATAAACATAAGAGTGGGACGTTGTGGAAGAAGGGATTCATTTGAGGTATTCTCTCAGATAGGATTGACGAGCTCACGGCTAGTTTGATTGGGGTCAGCAGTATTAATACTTGGAAAAAATCGTAAGCTGCATTTTGGGGGAGAAAAAAAACGATTGAAAGATCTGATCCCTTTTTTCATGCTTTCCTTTAAAGTAAGATGTGATGGTTGCAGAAAAGAAGTTTGAGCGGCAATGGCTTGGTGGTGGAGCATACCTGGGTCTGTGTTTTTAATTGGTGGGGAGTAAATAAGTATTAAGCTACCTGAAAGGCTATAATGAAAATGAAATATAACAATTTCTCAAAGTTTCTGACCCATTCTTTTCTAACACATCTATTGGTATATGATTATTGAATCATGCCCTGCTGCAGTGCATACTTTATATTATGGCCTGGCCTTAATGTCGGCTGCAATGAATTATTGTGTTTGATTCAGGCAGGATGTTAATGAGTGACAAAATTCTTTGAAAACGATGTGGCCCTTATTCCTGTCTTGTTTTTCGCTCTGGCCTGCACTCCTCTGTTCATACACTAGGTCTGGGCACGGAAGTCTTATTTTTTGGTTTGTCAGCTCTTTATCCTACTGTGTCAGGTCTCTGATGAATTCACCTGGGGTTATATCAACTAAAATTAGACTCTCAATTATGAGCAATTACTGTCAGACCTGTGGGCCCTGCAGCGTGTTTGCTCTATCGCCCACACCGGCGCCGCGCCACCTCTGTTCCTCACACACATTGGGAAAGCACCTACAGTGAAGTGGAAGTAAGCTGGGAGAATTTACACTTCCTCAATTATTTTTCTTCACTTCATTTCCTATTTTGTGACAAAGCTCTTCTAAAAACCGTCTGCAGCGAAGCACACTGAACGCTATACAAGCACACTCGCCTTGCAGACGTTCTTGAATTGGAGCAATGTGCATAAATATGCGGTAAATCGGTCACATGCCACTAGTCATTGGAGGCTCGTGGTAATTGTGTGGTTATAATCTAATCACTAGCATACTGCACAATAAAAGGCAAGAAATTCTTAAACTGTAGCTGAGCTTCACTAGAAAACTCAGGGTTTGAATTTATTTTCATAAGCTACACTGGGTGCTTTTTGTAGCAAGGTTGAAACAAACCAGTTGTAGCTACTCCTACAACTCAGCATAGTCTGCCTTTTTCCTCAACCGACCTCTTTACCCTACAAAATCAAATATTTCCGCATTGTCCTTTTTTCTCCAGGTCAGGAACGATTTGGAAATATGACACGGGTGTACTACAAAGAGGCCGTTGGAGCATTCGTTGTGTTCGATGTGACGAGGGGCGCCACGTTCGAAGCTGTGTCCAAGTGGAAGCATGACCTGGACAGTAAGGTGAAGCTGGTCAATGGCAACCCCATCCCAGCAGTGCTGCTTGCCAATAAATGTGACCAGAAGAAAGACAACCTCAACAATACAGCGTTAATGGACAATTTCTGCAAAGAGACTGGATTCTTGGGCTGGTTTGAGACGTCAGCTAAGGTGAGAAATCGGCACAAAAGCATACAGGAAGTGATATTGCCATGCACAGCAATCAGAGATAATTGTGAGGGTTCAAAGTAGATCATCATCATATGATGTCAGCTAAAAACATGCTGAATATATGGACTGAAAGTCTGAATATATGGACTGAAAGCTATGCTTTAAGTGGGTACGGTTTGCAGCAACATGCACCGCCACTTCACACTCTGTGACATCTCGGCATACCGTTTTTAAATACTTTTTTCTAGGCGGTGCGCAGTGGTAGATTTTCGGGTCATTTATTAGTCGAAATCTCCGAGTTCTAAAAAAAATATCTGTCCCTCCAACATCAGCCATCCACAGTCCGAGCCCAGCGCAGCCACTCCCGATACGTCGCACACATGCTCCATGAAGGTCCGCATTTTGCTGCCGTGAGACGCACAACGCAATCAGCCCTGTCAGCACAGACAGGAGACACAAAAAAAGACACGTTATCTAACACTGTCCACGTTCCCGCAATGACAGCAGCAGCACCTGAACAGCCGTTGGTTCGATGGTTAGATGCTCCACAGGCAGGAGGATGGAGCTGGACATATATCCAAACAGAAATACAGATCATTAGCAAACTCCGAGCAGGTTGGAGGAGTCTGATCGCTGCTGCAGTCAGCTCAATCTCTGACGGGGATTTCCAACTTGTGAGGGGGGTGCAGTCATCCACCAGCTTGGAGTAGAGCACCGGTCGTTCTTGGATTCTCCAGAACTCAGATTGCCGGTCCACTTCTGCTCCGTCTATAACTTTCACTCTTTCACTCCAAAGGCCCAACAACATGAGTGCTTTTGACTCCGATGGTCAGTGCCACCCCAAATGTCACAACAGGGTGTGCTTTGTAGCCTACCAGTGTTATGAGTGTTAAAGAGAAAATGACAGGGAGAGAAACAATGCTTAATATCATTTTTGTTGCTGGAAATAACACAAAAGCATTGTTTGTACCATCTGTCAGTCAGCTGATGGTTTCACATAGGGGTGTCCCCATCACTAGTGCTGCAGGAGCACATCTGCACACCGCTTAGGGCAGGCTGTTTAAACAGTTTTTAGGAAGATATATTTTCAAAATATCTAAAAATCCATTGTTTCTATTAAAAACATTCCAAATAATCCATAACAACCTTCTCAATATATACAATGATCATTTCTGATATATTAAAGAGTCATTCACCCCCCTAGCGTCACATTCACCCACACTTCCCGTTTGAAAAATGCATGTAAAGGAGATGTCATCTGGTGGATCAGCAGAGCTGTGGCGCAGAGGAAGTGACTGACATATATTCAAACTTCGGTCTATATATTCAGACTTTCAGTCCATATATTCAGTTTTTCTGTCCATATATTCAGACTTTCAGTCCATATATTCAGACTTTCCGTCCATATATTCAGACTTTCCGTCCATATATTCAGACTTCGGTCCATATATTCAAACTTCGGTATATATTTTCAGACTTTCAGTCCATATATTCAGACTTTGGTCCATATATTCAGACCTCTTTCCATATATTCAGACCTCGGTCCATATATTCAGACTTTCAGTCCATATATTCAGACTTTGGTCCATATATTCAGACCTCTTTCCATATATTCAGACCTCGGTCCATATATTCAGACTTTCAGTCCATATATTCAGACTTCGGTCCATATATTCAGACTTCGGTCCATATATTCAAACTTCGGTATGTATATTCAGACTTCGGTCCATATATTCAGACTATGGTCCATATATTCAGACTATGGTCCATATATTCAAACTTCGGTCTATATATTCAGACTTCGGTCCATATATTCATACTTTCAGTCCATATATTCATACTTTCAGTCCATATATTTATACTTTCAGTCCATATATTTATACTTTCAGTCCATATATTTATACTTTCAGTCCATATATTTATACTTTCAGTCCATATATTCATACTTTCAGTCCATATATTCAGACTTTCAGTCCATATATTCATACTTTCATTCCATATATTCAGACTTTCATTCCATATATTCAGACTTTCATTCCATATATTCAGACTTCGGTCCATATATTCAGACTTTCATTCCATATATTCAGACTTTCAGTCCATATATTCAGACTTTCAGTCCATATATTCAGTCTTCGGTCCATATATTCAAACTTCGGTCTATATATTCATACTTTGATTCCATATTTTCAGACTTTCAGTCCATATATTCAGACTTTCAGTCCATATATTCAGTCTTCGGTCCATATATTCAAACTTCGGTCCACATATTCAGACTTTCAGTCCATATATTCAGTTTTTCTGTCCATATATTCAGACTTTCAGTCCATATATTCAGACTTTCCGTCCATATATTCAGACTTTCTGTCCATATATTCAGACTTCGGTCCATATATTCAAACTTCGGTATATATTTTCAGACTTTCAGTCCATATATTCAGACTTTGGTCCATATATTCAGACCTCTTTCCATATATTCAGACCTCGGTCCATATATTCAGACTTTCAGTCCATATATTCAGACTTCAGTCTATATATTCAGACCTTCAGTCCATATATTCATACTTTGGTCCATATATTCAGACCTCTTTCCATATATTCAGACCTCGGTCCATATATTCAGACCTCGGTCCATATATTCAGACTTTCAGTCCATATATTCAGACTTTCAGTCCATATATTCAGACTTCGGTCCATATATTCAAACTTCGGTATATATATTCAGACTTCGGTCCATATATTCAGACTATGGTCCATATATTCAGACTATGGTCCATATATTCAAACTTCGGTCTATATATTCAGACTTCGGTCCATATATTCATACTTTCAGTCCATATATTCATACTTTCAGTCCATATATTTATACTTTCAGTCCATATATTTATACTTTCAGTCCATATATTTATACTTTCAGTCCATATATTCAGACTTTCAGTCCATTTATTCAGACTTTCAGTCCATATATTCAGACTTTCAGTCCATATATTCAGACTTAGGTCCATATATTCAGACTTCGATCCATATATTCAGACTTCGGTCTATATATTCAGACTTCGGTCCATATATTCATACTTTCAGTCCATATATTCAGACTTTCATTCCATATATTCAGACTTTCATTCCATATATTCAGACTTTCATTCCATATATTCAGACTTTCATTCCATATATTCAGACTTTCATTCCATATATTCAGACTTTCATTCCATATATTCATACTTTCAGTCCATATATTTATACTTTCAGTCCATATATTCAACCTTCGGTCCATATATTCAGACTTTCAGTCCATATATTCAGACTTTCAGTCCATATTTTCAGACTTCGGTCCATATATTCAGACTTCGGTCCACATATTCAGACTTTCAGCCCTTATATTCAGTTTTTCAGTCCATATATTCAGACTTCGGTCCATATATTCAAACTTCGGTATATATATTCAGACCTTCGGTCCATATATTCAGACTTTGGTCCATATATTCAGACCTCGGTCCATATATTCAGACTTTCAGTCCATATATTCAGAATTTCAGTCCATATATTCAGTCTTCGGTCAATATATTCAGACTTCGGTCCATATATTCAGACTTCGGTATATATATTCAGACCTTCAGTCCATATATTCAGACTTCGTCGTCGTCGTCTTCCTCCGCTTATCCGGGTCCGGGTCGCGGGGGCAGCATCCCAACTAGGGAGCTCCAGGCCGTCCTCTCCCCGGCCTTGTCCACCAGCTCCTCCGGCAGGACCCCAAGGCGTTCCCGGACCAGATTGGAGATGTAACCTCTCCAACGTGTCCTGGGTCGACCCGGGGGCCTTCTGCCGGCAGGACATGCCCGAAACACCTCCCCGGGGAGGCGTCCAGGAGGCATCCTGACCAGATGCCCAAACCACCTCAACTGGCTCCTTTCGATCCGGAGGAGCAGCGGTTCTACTCCGAGTCCCTCCCGAATGTCCGAGCTCCTCACCCTATCTCTAAGGCTGAGCCCGGCCACCCTACGGAGGAAACTCATTTCGGCCGCTTGTATCCGCGATCTCGTTCTTTCGGTCATTACCCAAAGCTCATGACCATAGGTGAGGATTGGGACGTAGATCGACCGGTAAATCGAGAGCCTGGCTTTCTGGCTCAGCTCCCTCTTCCCCACGACAGATCGGCTCAGCGTCCGCATCACTGCAGACGCCGAACCAATCCGCCTGTCGATCTCCCGATCCCTCCTACCCTCACTCGTGAACAAGACCCCGAGATACTTAAACTCCTCCACTTGAGGTAGGACCTCTCCCCCGACCCGGAGGTGGCAAGCCACCCTTTTCCGGTCGAGAACCATGGTCTCAGATTTGGAGGTGCTGATCCTCATCCCAGCCGCTTCACATTCGGCCGCGAACCTACCCAGCAAGAGCTGAAGGTCAGAGCTGGATGAAGCTAGGAGGACCACATCATCCGCAAAAAGCAGAGACGAGATTCTCCTGCCACCAAACTCGACACACTCCACACCACGGCTGCGTCTAGAAATTCTGTCCATAAAAGTGATGAACAGAACCGGTGACAAAGGGCAGCCCTGGCGGAGTCCAACCCTCACTGGGAACAGGTCCGACTTACTACCGGCTATGCGGCCCAAACTCACGCTCCTCTGGTAAAGGGACTGAATGGCCCTTAACAGAAAGCCACCCACCCCATACTCCTGGAGCGTCCCCCACAGGGTGCCCCTGGGGACACGGTCATAAGCCTTCTCCAAATCCACAAAGCACATGTGGATTGGTTGGGCAAACTCCCATGCCCCCTCCATCACCCTTGCAAGGGTATAGAGCTGGTCCACAGTTCCACGGCCAGGACGAAAACCACACTGCTCCTCCTCTATCTGAGATTCAACTATCGATCGGACCCTCCTCTCCAGTACCTTGGAGGAGACCTTTCCAGGGAGGCTGAGGAGTGTGATCCCCCTATAGTTGGAACACACCCTCAGGTCACCCTTCTTAAAGATGGGGACCACCACCCCGGTCTGCCACTCCCTAGGAACTGCCCCCGATGACCACGCAATGTTGTAGAGACGTGTCAACCATGACAGCCCTACAACATCCATAGCCTTGAGATACCCAGGACGAACCTCATCCGCCCCCGGGGCTCCGCCGCTGTGTAGTTGTTTGACTACCTCAGCAACTTCTGCCCCCGAGATCGGACAGTCCATCCCCAGGCCTCCCAGCTCTGGTTCCTCCTCGGAATGCGCATTGGTGGGATTGAGGAGCTCCTCAAAGTATTCCTTCCACCGTCCGACTATAGCCTCAGTTGACGTCAGCAGCTCCCCATCCCCACTGTAAACAGTGTGAGCGAGTTGCTGCCTTCCTCTCCTGAGGCGCCGGACAGTTTGCCAGAACCTCTTTGGAGCCGATCGATAGTCTTTCTCCATGGCCTCACCAAACTCCTCCCACGCCCGAGATTTTGCCTCGGCAACTGCCACTGCTGCACCCCGCTTGGCTATCCGGTACCTGTCTGCTGCCTCCGGAGTCCCACAGACCAGCCACGCCCTGTAGGCCTCCTTCTTCAGCCTGACGGCTCCCCGAACCTCTGGTGTCCACCAGCGGGTACGGGGGTTGCCACCACGACTGGCACCGGCCACCTTACGACCACAGCTAGCAACAGCCGCCTCGACAATCGCAGAGTGGAACAAGGCCCACTCGGACTCAATGTCCCCCACTGCTCTCGGGACGTGGTCAAAGCTCTGCTGGAGGTGGGAGTTGAAGACCGTCTTGACAGGTTCTTCTGCCAGGCGTTCCCAGCAGACCCTCACTATGCGTTTGGGTCTGCCAGGTCTACGTGGCATGTTCCCTTGCCATCTGATCCAACTCACCACCAGGTGGTGATCAGTTGACAGCTCCGCCCCTCTCTTCACTCGGGTGTCCAAAACATACGGCCGCAGGTCAGATGATACGACTACAAAATCTATCATCGACCTGTGACCTAGGCTGCCCTGGTACCAAGTGTACCGGTGGGCATCCTTATGTTCGAACATGGTGTTCGTTATGGCCAAACTGTGGCTTGCACAGAAGTCCAATAACAAAACACCGCTCGAGTTCAGATTAGGTGGGCCGTTCCTCCCAATCACACCCCTCCAGGTCAAGCTGTCATTGCCCACGTGAGCATTGAAGTCCCCCAGCAGGACAATGGAGTCCCCTGATGGAGCACTATCTAGCACTCGTCCCAGGGACTCCAAAAAGGGTGGGTACTCTGAACTGATATTTGGCCCATAAGCACAAACAACAGTCAGGACCCGTTCCCCGACCCGAAGGCGCAAGGAAGCTACCCTCTTGTCCCCCGGGGTAAACCCCAACACACAGGCAGAGAGTCTCGGGGCTAACAAAAAGCCAACCCCAGCCCTCCGCCTCTCACCCGGAGCAACTCCAGCAAAGTAGAGTGTCTAACCCCTCTCCAGGTCTCGGGTTCCAGAGCCAATGCAATGTGTCGAGGTGAGTCCGACTATATCTAGCCGGTACCGCTCAACCTCTGCCACAAGCTCCGGCTCCTTCCCCGCCAGCGAGGTGACGTTCCATGTCCCACAAACTAGTTTTCTTGTCCGGGGATTGGACCGCCAAGGCTCCCGCCTTGGTCTGCCTCCCGATTCGCATTGCACCGGACCCTTCATGTTCCTCCTGCGGGTGGTGGGTCCACAGTTGGACGAGCCCATGTATCCGGTTCGGGCTGGGCCCGGCCGGGCCCCATGGGCGAAAGCCCGGCCACCAGGCGCTCGCTCACGGGCCCCAACCCCAGGCCTGGCTCCAGGGTGGGACCCCGGTAACCCTCCGGGCCGGGTACTCCGACTCTTCGTTTTAACCGCCATGAAAGATCTATTCAGACTTTGGTCCATATATTCAGACCTCGGTCCATATATTCAGACTTCGGTCCATATATTCAGACCTCGGTCCATATATTCAGACTTTCAGTCCATATATTCAGACTTTCAGTCCATATATTCAGACTTTCAGTCCATATATTCAGTCTTCGGTCAATATATTCAGTCTTCGGTCAATATATTCAAACTTCGGTCTATATATTCAGACCTTCAGTCCATATATTCAGACTTCGGTCCATATATTCAAACTTCGGTGTATATATATTCAGACCTTCAGTCCATATATTCAGACCTCGGTCCATATATTCAGACTTTGGTCCATATATTCAGACCTTGGTCCATATATTCAGACTTTCAGTCCATATATTCAGACTTTCAGTCCATATATTCAGACTTCGGTCCATATATTCAAACTTCGGTCTATATATTCAGACTTCGGTCCATATATTCAGACTATGGTCCATATATTCAGACTATGGTCCATATATTCAAACTTCGGTCCATATATTCAGACTTCGGTCCATATATTCATACTTTCAGTCCATATATTTATACTTTCAGTCCATATATTCATACTTTCAGTCCATATATTCATACTTTCAGTCCATATATTCATACTTTCAGTCCATATATTCATACTTTGGTCCATATATTCAGACTTTGGTCCATATATTCAGACTTTGGTCCATATATTCAGACTTCGGTCTATATATTCAGACTTCGGTCTATATATTCATACTTTCAGTCCATATATTCATACTTTCATTCCATATATTCATACTTTCATTCCATATATTCATACTTTCAGTCCATATATTTATACTTTCAGTCCATATATTTATACTTTCAGTCCATATATTCATACTTTCAGTCCATATATTCAGACTTTCAGTCCATATATTCAGACTTTCAGTCCATATTTTCAGACTTCGGTCCATATATTCAGACTTCGGTCCATTTATTCAGACTTCGGTCCACATATTCAGACTTTCAGTCCATATATTCAGACTTTGGTCCATATATTCAGACTTTGGTCCATATATTCAGACTTTGGTCCATATATTCAGACTTCGGTCTATATATTCAGACTTCGGTCCATTTATTCAGAAGTATTCTATATATATATATGTGCATTTATAATATCTGTCTGGGATTAATAAAGTATCTTTGAATTGAACTGAATTGAATAAACAGAAATAAGCTTAAAGTAACACAGATGATGCAGGTGATGTATTGTGGTGATGCTTTAAACACATCTGGTAAAACATCTGTTCAACAGTTTGAAAAAGGCCATGTATTGCATTCCTTGCTCAATAAAAGAATCAGTTTAAATGTTGGTTTTAGTCAATGAACTCCCATCACATCACATAAACTGTCAGCTGTTTGTAACCAGCAGTAGAGTTAAGATCCGGCTGCCAAAGCAATTCAGGATAAAGGGTCATGGTCAGTTACATAACCAGGATGCCAGAGATCTCCTTAAATAAGATCCAGATGTTGGTTTATGAAGAACTTCACAAAATACAGCCAACAATGCAACTCTGCACCAGTCAGGACTTTTAAATAATGGATTAACAAAAAAAAAAGTGGGCTTAAAAGTTCTCAAACAGCACCTGATTGATTTATTTTTTTACCATGATTAATCATATGATTAAACAGCCATTGAACTATTTTGCAGTGGTGTCTAACAGCAAATGTTAAATGGCCTGTATTTGATATAGCGCCTTCTAAAGTCCTGGAACTTCCCAAGGCACTTTACAACACCGTCATTCACCCATTCACAATCACTGGTGGTGATGAGCTAGCCACAGCTGCCCTGGGGCACACTGACAGAGGTGAGTCTACCATACACAGACGCCAACGATCCCCCAACCACCACTAACAGGCAAGGTGGGTTAAGTGTCTTGCCCAAGGAAACAAACGACAGCGACAGACTGAGCGGGGCTCGAACCTGCAACCTTCCGATTCCGAAGTGTGGAGCAAACGAGGAAGTTTCTCATCACTATGCAATGAGTGAATGCATCCTGTGACTGCTAAAAGACCCAATCTGTGTAAGGCTTGGGTTTCTTTATTCTGTTAATTCAACAGCTTTAGTATTCCATGCCTTGCAAAAAAAGGCCAGGCATGTCAGGAAACATCAGTTCCATCATCTCCTGCAGCGATGAGCGTTGGACTTTGGTGTATTTACATTTCCCCATTATCAAAATTTCTGTCTGAATTTTAAAAACAACTTGATTTGAATAATTATAGAACACTTAAAAAGATTGAGCTTCACATCCATGGGAGAATGGATCTAGCGTAGATGATTATCATTATCCTTCTAGTCCTATCCCCTACTTCACACTGGAAGCAGCAGCGGAACTGTTCACTCGCGATTTTTGCTGGGTGACCAAGCGTTTGTTTCCGACGCATTGGGAGTCGACGCGCTTTGCCAGAGCGTCATTTTCCTACTGCCTCAGCAAAAAGGAGATTCCACAGAACTCTGACCTTTACCCTCTTGCTATTTAACCTTCCCCTCACCCCCATTTTAACTTTAACCCTCTTGCGCATGCATGTTTCTAGTTGTAATGCCCCTTTCCAACACGGTTAAGGGAAAGTTTAAAATGAGCAACAGGGTTATGGTTAGGATGGGGTGAGAAGAAGGTAGCGAGGTTAGAGGTTAAATGTCAGTGAAAGGTGTGTTTTACCTCGGGCGTCGGAAACCAGCACTCTTGCACCGCGCGTCGGCTCCTGAAACAAACGCTTGGTCATCCAGCATCATTTTTCGACGCTTCGGGTGTAAGAATGTGTTGAACATACAGGTCGTGCCAACCTGACACACGATTATGAAGATGTATCTCCAGACTCCTGACCCCTCTGAGGACACAAGACTCTTGATCTAAATTGGTTTTGACAATAATTTATTTGGTGGTGCGATTTTTCTCAATTTAACAAAAGCCTTTGACCTTGTCAATCACTATCTACTTTTAGATAAATTATATGCCTTTGGTCTGTCAAGGCCGTCTCTACTGTGGTTTAGTTATTTTCTTCATCATCGTTCTCAATTTGTTTCCTTTAATGGTTCTGACTCCCAACACGCGATGAGTCATCAGAGGTGTTCCCCAAGGCTCTTCACTTGGGCCATTATTATTTTCAATTTTTATTAATGATTTACCATAGTGCTGCAGATCCTGTTCTTTTCAGTTAAATGCAGATGACACGGTCTTATACTGTTCTAAGTCGAGTAAATCTGAATTACAAGAAGCTCTTCAGCCTAATTTTGACTAAGTGCAGCTCTGGCTAGCTCAGAACAAACTTCTTTTAAATAAATCTAAGACTTACTCCATGCAGTTTCATAGATGTAGTAATCTATCTGATAGTGACAGGACTCTTAATCTTTATTTTTTGGATTCTTCGCTGGTTCATCCTTCTGTTAAAATGAAATATTTAGGAGTTTGGCTGGAGCCAGAGCTGTCTTTTAAATTTCACATTCACACGACATGTCTTAAGGTCACACGGTGTTTACGTATCCTTTACAACTCAATAAATTGCTTCGAACCTATTGTACGAAAGCGCATTGTCACTCAGCTTCTGTTGCCAATTATTGATTTTTCTGATATTTTGTACCAAAACTCAACAGTTTCTAGCCTGCGGTCTCTCATGTAGTCTACAACAGTTTGTGTCGTTTCATTTTGCGGTGTTTTAACACTCATCATTGTTATATGTATGAACTTCTTGGTTGGCTGCCTTTAAAAGCAAGACGACAATTTATTTGATTGATATTTATGCTTAAGTGCATTTATTTTGATTTTCCACTTTATCTAAAAACTCTTTTGGTTCCCATTGATTCCTTGTATTCCACCCGCTTAACTACTCTTCCATCATTTGTTGTTCCTCGTTTTAAAAAGGAGGTGGGTAGACTCGCCTTTTGTGTTAAAGCTCCTCAGGACTGGAATAAATTACCCACTGAATTAAGATCCATCTCAACAATTCGTCAATTTTCCCGCACTGTTTATGCTTGTAAAGCCAAGCTGTAGTTGCTTTGTTTAATCTTTATTATAATGATTTTGTGCATTCACTGGCTAACATGCTGTATTTCGTTGCCAAACTTTGTATTCAATTGGGATATTACTTCACTTTAGGTTTGTTTACGATGTAATTTCTTGCCCTTATTTCTCTTTGAGTGCCTCACAGCAGTTTTGTTTAATTTAATTTTGTATATAGGTATGCATGTACGTATGTACACGTGTGGGTATCTATGTATCCATGCTTATGTGTTTATATTTACGTGTGTATATATATTTATACATATCGTTAATTTTACTATTATTATTTATTTACTTTCCTTCTTTTCTTATTTTTTTTAAGTCTGTTATAACTTTCTAACTCTGCCACCTTATTTGTTATTGGTTGTGTTGTAGGAGGACCTGCTTGAAAATGAGATGTTACATCTCAAGCAGTTTATCCTCCTGAAAAACATAAGTTAAATAAATAAATAATAATAAATAAATCCCTAGTTATCTTTTCTGGCTCATAGAATTACTTTCTAACTTAAATTATTTACAATCCTATTTTGTGTACCTACAATATGTTTTTATTCTAAAGTGTTTTAATAATTTTGAATACTCAACAGTTAAAGGAAATCATATTTTCATCTTATCGGGTCTTTTTCAAAGAGAATGGAAACAGACTATAAATCTCAAAGCAATCTGTGAGGAGGACTTTTTTGAAAGCATAATCATTTTATTACAATTCTTCCATGTAAAGGTTTGCTTTGGTGCATTTGAAATGAGTCCTACAGCTGTGTCATGTGAAGTGTGTGATCAGTGAATAGTTGCATAGAATTTCTGATAAGTCGCATTAGCTTGGAGCTCCGCCCACATTGGCCTGGGACGGGAGTGTTCAAGATATACCAAAACGTTGCTGATTACAAAACACTTAGTGTCCCTGAGGTCATAAAACAATACTGCAGTTATGGTGAAGTGTGCAATGTTTCATTGAAAATGGCTCCCAGATTTGTAGCTTGGGAATAGAAAAACTTGAGGTTTTATTTTTATGTTTTATTCTAACAAGTTTTTGTGAAATGGAACCAATATCCATGTGGATATTCTGCTTTGTTGTACTCAGGTCTCCAAACAATAAAGAATAAATATAGGGGAAAAAAGGGGTGAAATAAATATCTTTAAGATCTTTTTCACAATTTTTTAACTTGTTCTGATGGTTTTTATTCCTCTCTCTGTTTCAACAGACAAAAAATCCAACGTGGAAATAGTTGGTATCATTTGCATATCTACTTTAGAGATGGTGCCCAATAATAAAGATCTATCGGACACGTGAATTGGGTTTGCTGCCAAATATATTTCATATATGTTGGATATAGCCATGGTTTCTCTCCATTTTCAATCAGAAATAGGAAATTTTGAGTTTCATCTTGAAAACTTGAAAGGCACCACCAAGGCAGTTTAATGCATCAAAGTCTGTGATCTCTGCTAAAGCTGTGTGTTTGCTCTTAACTTGGCTTGTGGTGCTTTACATCAGTCACACTCTATTATGGACAAAGACCACTGTGAGTTGACATGTTGCTCCAGCGTTTGAAAGCATAAAATATTCAGACATTAATTGCTTTCAGGTTGTTTGGCTAATGATGTTCAGCCTGATTGCCGAAATCAGCTATCGGCAAATCCGACTGGCTTTCTGACCAGGAATTGGAAAACTGCTCAACTGAGGCAGACATTATTGGAGTTCCGGGAAATTTCTGGGGCAAGGTGATCAGGAGATACGATAGCTTAGAAACAACGGTTTTAAAGCAATTGTCTTTTCTTTCCCTTCTGCTTCATCTGCAACTTTTCTGATTTTCCAAATTTGGGCTGTTTGGCGACATCTGCCAGGGTCATTTCCTAGTTAGTTGTTACCAGTCAGCACAAGTTAACCACAAGTCCCACTCAGCAAATCTACCAGGCCATTCCGAGTACATAACCTAGTTTAGGTACGACGTTGGTTCCTGAAGCAGCCTGGAAAGTGAAGTGAAATGCAGACATGTGCACCCCGCAAAGGTCCGGTAAAATGACCCAGAAGTTCCGATAATGAAATGGGTCTATTAGTCTTAGCTTTGAGTCCTGTCTACTGATGCAAATGGAATTCAGTATTTCTTTCAAAGTCTGTGATGTTTACGTATTTTAGAGGCGCAGTAACTGTGGTTGTAAAATGCACATAACCTTACACACATCATATTCCTTGTCTGACAGACATGTTGTGTTGTTTTCAAAGGACAACATCAACGTGGATGAGGCGGCCCATTTCCTGGTGGAGAATATCTTGGCTAACGACAAAGGTTTACCGTACGAGGAAAGCAATGGTGACCGGATCAAGCTGGACCAGGAGACTGTAGCTGCTGAGAGCAAGTCAGGCTGCTGCTAACACTCAATCCACTCACATTAGCCGTCTGCCTCCCTCCCGTAGGGTCCAGTGAGTTCAACCTGCCTGTGGCCCCAGCTTGCTGACACAACCTCGCAGAGGAATAAAAATATTTTTTGCGGTCTATTCAACGCTCCAGGAAATTTTCTCTGCACTGGTGCTGTCTTGATCTGTGCATCAACGGTTCTCATTACAGTTTTATTTAATACCAGTTCAGTTACTTTCAGTGCATTTACTGCTCTTTCCCAAGGTATTTAGTATTTTTTGTAGCTTTTCTGTGTACTCATGCTCTACCAGCTGTTGCCCTGACACCAGCTAAAGTCTTGGACTCTACAACACATGAAAAAGCTGCAAACTAAACAGAAAGTTGATGAGAACTGGCTTGTTAAAACTAATCTGTAGATGTTTGACTGCCACTGTGATGTGTTCTCTTTCTGTATTTTATTGTACTTCTGATGCCTTTCTACAGTGTTTCTAGGTGAACGTTACATTTTACAGTACACAGGTTGCTCTCATGGTCAGCCTACTGTTAGCTAATGACTCTCCTTTAAATGCATTAATAGAATGTTATCACTCATCATGTCCTTTTTCTTCATTTCTCCTTATTCCTCTGAAGTGTTGTGCCAATGCTGTTTTTATTTGAATGGAGTTCGGTACGTTTTTATCCCTCACACAATATGAACACGCTTATGGTGCAGTTATGATTGTGTCAATCTCTGGCATGTACTTTTAAAGTGTTTTGACACTGTGTAAATCCTGAATCAGACAGAGGACTTTTGTATCTGTTAAAATATTGATAAAATGTAAATACTGTTTTTAAACATGTTCACTCATGAGAATACTTTAAATCTTTAAGGCCAAAATAGAATAAACATTTTAACAACGTTCTGTTGTCTCCTTTAGTTGGATTGCCAACTGAGTAGCTTCCTTTCTTAAACTGAGGGAACCCTAATTACTTCTGTATATTTTCTAAAATCTCCTGAGAAAGTTATTTTGTTAACCAGTTAGTGCAAAATGTGCACCCGGTCCACCCGGTCTTTCACGTCTCCCAGCTGAAGCCGGTGGTCTCCTCTCCTCTCCACCCTCCGCCGACCTGGGTGCCTCCGCCCCGCGGTGTAGAGGAGGATCGCATCTACACGGTCCGCAAGGTTTTGGACGCTCCCCGCCGGGGACGTGGTTGGCAGTACCTCGTCGACTGGGAGGGGTACGGCCCGGAGGAGCGCTCTTGGGAGCCCACAAGCTCGTTTGTCGACCCTACCCTGCTGACTGACTTCTGGGCCCGGCGCCCTGGGACTTCGGGAGCCGTCCCTCGAGGGGGGGGGGGGTCCTTTCACAAACTCCTCCAGCTAACTCCATTTCCCATCACTCCCGCCACCAACGTGGCCGCCGACATCATCACGCCGACACCAGATAAGGAAGTGCCGGCGTTTCATTCATTACTCTGTCATCATTCTCACCTGACTTTGAATCGAGTTCTCAGGCTTACCAGCCTTCAAACCTTCAAACCGAACCTAAAGGAGTTAAACCACGCTGTTTATCTCCACCACTCCGCGTCTGGGTAACAGACCTTCTCAGCCACGCTTCAGCTCTGCCACCAAACCTGACAACAGCTAGGTTTTGAGCGCAAACACGGTCACGAAACACTCACCCCTCCACTCGGGTATCTTCCCTGAGATGCTTCTGCTAGAACTAGAAACCCACAATGCCGGAGGAAACGAGATAGTCGCTGTTTTATAAGTCCAAACGTCTTTTGTTACCCCGACTTGAAATGGTGTTTTTCTTTTTGGGACTCTGGTAGTTTGTCTTAAAGATGAAGTGGTAGCAGCTGGCTGTTTCTCCTTCTCTGATATCATTGAGCTGTGAACCTCGCACATCAGTTTTCTGTTGCTAATTACGCTAGCGCGTAATGAATGGAGGACTCAGAGAAGTGCGGCAGTTTGGCGAGACAGACATCCGGATGGTTCAGTCGTTGCTTTTGGTCCGAAACGTGTTATTGGTGGAGGTTTTTAGACAAATGCTAGAGAACCACTTTATTAATATTTTTAAATCTTTTCTATATAGTTATAGCTATACAATGTTAAAACATTAAGAGGCATGAAAAAAGTGTTTTAAGCTAATTTGCCTTTCAAATATATTAAAAAAAACAAATATGCAATGAAAAATGTGGAACAACACAACCACTCTAAGTTATAACATTTTTAGTGCCCAAAATTGATTTACTAATGTTTAAAACTGTAATTCTCTCCCACTTCCTCCTCTGTTATCACAAGAGCAAACTCCCATTTGGCCCACTATAAATCCTGGGCTAGTCTTTGCCAGTAAGAGTACACCAGGCCTGTCCTTGATATCTGGGAAAAATGGGGACGCATTTGAGAACGCGTGTTGAGTATCTTTTGAATTTGGACAGCTGTGTCGCTTTGCTCTGATATCGTTGGCCTTAAAATACGTACTCAGAAGGATGCAGCCCCTGGAATTGGACACAGGCATTGTTTTGTCTTCTTCCATCTGGTTTCAGGGCAGCAGTTTTTTCCACCAGTTCCTACAGTGTGATCCCAAAGTATTTTCAGGCTAGCTGAGCAACACTTGGCCCTGGTGTCTCCTCCAGTAAGGCCACTCCCTAAGCACTAACCTTTGGGACCACCTTAGCTGGCTCCTGCAAGTCCCTCTTGGATGTCTGAGCACCTCCCTTCATCTCTAAAGTTGAATATGGCCGCCCTAAGCGCAGAGAGAACTCGTATTGGGTGCTTGTTTTAGTGCTCATGTTCTATTGCTCATCACCATAGATGAGAGTCGAAACATAGATTAGTTGTTAAATCGAGAGTTTTGGGTATAAACAGGATGAGTGTCATTTAGGAAAAACAAGTTAAACGTCCTTGATAAGATCTTCCAACTGGGAAAAATGGCTATGCTTTGTGTTACAATATTGAAGAAGTTAAAATATGTGCGTGATTAAAGTGTGCTCGAATTTAGGATCCCACTGTGGTTGAAAACCAGATGGACTTTGACCTGTTCTCTGCCAACGGTCATCTCTTTCCTTGTGAGGTTAGTGTTCAGTATAATTTAGAAAGCTACCTTTTGCATTAACTCACACTTATTATTTGGATGAGACAAACAGTCTCACCCTTTTAATCCTCTCCTTTTTAAGTTGATGAGGTGGCTCATCAGTGAGATCCATGTTGTTTGGAAGCTGAATGACAGCACATCGACGCAGCAAGACGGCTGGAAACCTTGGGAGCACATCTTCTCATTGTGTAAGGTGGTGAAAGGTCACGTTCCACTTTACAACACATATGGGAAGTACGTGGTTAGACTTTACTGGATGGTAAGTGTGACAAAAACACGTTATTCACAACTGATCCACAGTTTGGCCAGAGCTAGCAATGTTTTTGGTTCTTTACTCTAAAATAGAAAGGGAATTTGAAAATTTAGTCACCCTTCCAAAAATATTTCCTACTTTGATGATCGCACGTTTAGGGCACAGTTGCATGGCAATAAATGGAAGTTTCTTTTTGCAGCAGATCACAATGTTTAGCAGATGAAAGGAGACTAGGCAAGGATGGAGAAGAGGGGGAAGGGTTGTGATTAGAGACTTATCCTCAGAGCTCAAATCAATCAGTCTTACTGCTGTGCCAACACTGATGTGGCTATGCTGCCTGTTGAATAGATAAGGCTTAACAGGAGTCAGCTGCTTCTCCAACAGCAACTCCCTATTATGACCCTTCGAGGAGGCGCTCTGGGAGGGTTTTATTCAAAGCAGTGTCGTTTATTACGATTCAGTTTCATTTTTACATGCTGCTGATCCACATTATAGATCATTTTTGGGATACAGCTTGATGTTGTTCAGTGAGTTGCTGTGTTTATGTTACGTGTCACCGATCGCTAAGCAACAACTGTGTTTACTGAGGGGAAACTTTCACAACTTTTAGGTTACTAACATAACCGAGGAGTCAGGGCCAATTTCCTTTTCTTTTATGTTAAACTGATTCTTACCTTGACAAAGATGACACAGTTTTAGGCAACCTTTTCCATGCCAGCCATATCGACCTAACAGGTGGTAGTTGAGACGCTGATTGTCGTCACAATTTCCTGATTTTGCTATTAAACAGTTTCTTTCTCTCAGTTAGAATTTCGTTTTTTCCACTCAAGACAAGCTAACATAATCTCTGTGCTGCTCAGTCTGACTTTACTTCATCACTGTATGTAACCTCACCATGTCAACACACATCTGGGGGGGGATAAGAGGAAAAGCTAAAACAGTCCTGCTCCGCTGTCTATACAGCACTGCTTGTTCAAACTGCTCTGATAAGCAAAGAAATGTATGTCTTTGAGAAGTCAGTCAACTGATTGTTCTAGTTTTCTTTATGAGCGAGGAAACTCCTCTAAAAGATTAACAGTAAGCTTACCCTGTATTCATGGCTGCGGGAGAAAAGCGCCTTTTCTGAAAATATGTATTTTCTGAGAACATGGTTCATTTTAGGACAATTAGTTGAAGCTCTGAAAGTCTCACTTTAAAGGTAAAAAAGCAAACATTTACTTTTTAAAAACCATAAAGGGGATGATTAGATCTACACTCTAAAAAATTAAATGTTGAATTTACTAAACCAAGTTATGTCAACTGGTTCCACTAAACCTAGTTGCTTAAATGTGAAGAGTAATTAACATTATGTTATATGTTATATTATTGCTCTTTATATTTAAGTAACTAGGTTTAGTGGAACCAGTTGACATAAGTTGGTTAATTATTCATTTCATTTATTTAATTGAACATTTATTTTTTTAGAGTGTAACTCTGGCATAAGTACTAACAACTTGCTGAGGCTTCCATAGAAAGCGGCATCATAAACGAATGAAAACCTGTGTGAATGCCACTGTTCAGCTGGAAGGAGTTTAAACATTAACAGAGTAAAGATACCTGTTTGTGTTGGAATAAGGATTGATTTTCACCTAAACGGGTCAACTAAAAGCTGAACCATGTGAGAACTGAACATTAGTCCAGCAAGTTCACAAGACTTTGTATAGATTGGTGAAAGAAAAAACAAAAGTCCTCATTGTTGAGGCACATTTGTCTCTTTGCTCGTTTTGCCTCCAGGGTTCTTGGAGGAAGGTAACCATAGATGACTCCATGCCATTTGATGACCAGAACAACCTGCTTCTCCCAGCCTCCACCTGTCAGTGGGAGCTCTGGCCAATGTTACTGGCTAAAGCTCTAATCAGAGTGGCCAACATAAAGTGAGTCACCAAGCATTCCAACACAAACTCCATTATCATCCCAGCGCCACCACATGCTAAACCAATAGGCTGCTGTGGAACATTCTTGACTGCAACTCGGGCAAAAAACTTTTACCACTGAAGCGTGCTTCACAATGTAGATGCAATAACTCTTTTTCATTCGTTAGTCACTTTGGATAAAAGCCTCAATTGAACTCACAGGGAATTCTCCACAAGACTGCAAACCTTCACTTGACCTAATCACTGCCCCAGGCTGGATTTGATTTGGCGACAGACAGTGTTCAGCTCAGAGATGGAGAATGATGGCGTGCTTAAAGGCGACTGTTTCAGAGTCCATAGAAGGTCGAGCTATTAATGTTTCATCCTGGAGAGGAGGCTAAGCAGCCTAATGAATCATTTAAATGTCATAAAGAAAGTTATTTATACTGAGCTAGAACCATACATTGTCCAGGTGTCGGCTGTTGCTTTTCAGAACGTTATGTCTGGTTGAGCCAGTCACTGGGTTTTATGGGTCCTTCAGTGAAAATGAGTCAAGTTTAACTATCGGATAAGTCAACATATTGCACATTGCAGCAGTTGTAGGCGGCCTTTTTAAGTAAAAACCCAAACAAACCTTAAAAAAATCATTGTCTTTATTTTTATTTATTTTTTAAACCTTTTCTGACCAGATTAATCATACACTTGGAAACAAAGCCAAGCAAACACACATCCTTCAATATTAACAATAAATATTAAGCATTTTAAAAGTGTTTAGGATGTTTTTTAATCATCCATTTTCATCAACTTATCAGGGATCGGGTTGCGGGGGCAGTACCCTTAGCAGATAGGCCCAGACTTCCCTCTTCCCAGCCACTTGGGCCAGCTCTTCCAGGGAATTCCCAAGGCGTTTCCTGGCCAGCTGAGAGACATAGTACCTCCAGCGTGCCCTGGGTCTTCCTTTGGGTCTCCTCCTGGTTGGACGTGCCCAGGAAACATTACCAAGGAGGCGTCCAGCAGGCATCCTCACCAGATCTACTCTGAGCCACCTCAACTGGCTTCTCTTGATGTGGAGGAGCAGCGGCTCTACTCCGAGCCCCTCCTGGATATCCAAGCTTCTAACCCTATGTCTACGGGAGAGCCCAGACACACTGCGGAGGAAATGAAATTCAGCCGCTTGTATCCGTGATCTTGTTTTTTCAGTCACTACTCAAAGCTCGTGACCATAGATGAGGGTAGGAACGTAGATCGACTGGTCAATGGAGAACTTTGCCTTCTGGCTCAGCTCTCTTCACCACGACAGACCGGAACAACACCTGTATCACTGCAGACGCAGCACCAATCTACCTATTGATCTCACACTCCATCTTTCCCTCACCCATAAACAAGACCTTGATGTTTTTCATGTGTTTTTTTTTTCTTTTCTTTTTTTTTCCAGAGTTGTCAAGGAGATGGGTGAGTTCAGCTTCATCCACAATCTCACCAGCTGGATACCAGAAATGACTTCTATAGAGTAAGTTAGTTAGTTGACTCAGACCTTTACAACGTTATTTCCTAACAGGACCCAGAAATATGTAAAGACTGAGCTACCCAAAGGCTGCATCTAGGTTTTGATATGGCTCTAATTAAAAAATCAAGTTTACTGGTCTTGGCATGATTTAAACTGAACACTGCTTTCTTGTAAGAGAAATGATGGACATGAAGGGAACAACACGATGACTTGACTTGCATGCATAGAGTGATTGAACTTATTGCTTATACAACATGAACCTAAAGCAGCAATGTGAAGTTTTCCCCCTTAATTATGTATGATTCTTTTAGATATCTGTAAAAATGATAGTCTAACCCTGTACTGTCATATACTGTAATGTAGGCAACATAATTTCCTTTTTTTTGCATGCAATTTGAACTCAGTGTTAGCCAATAGCGTTTGACATCCACTGATGTACAGCCTCCCTTGTACAGAAGTAGACTGATGCAGAGTTGTCGACGTTTCTCGTGGCCAACTAAGTCTCTAAACATCTAAAAATATGAATAAACAGCACAAGGTGTATGTTCACAAACAAGAAGCGTTGCTTCCGGTTGTAATCGTGGAAGTAGGGGGAGGGGCTTATTGTGCAATACATGTTTCCGCCTCTAGATGGTGCCTCCTCAGAAAAACCTCCAGATTTCTGCTTTCAGTCGAAAACTGAAACACTTCAAGCTGAATGTTTATTTCATAAAGAAATGAAAGTCAAACTTTTAGCCTGAAACTGATCAAACTCTCTTTCACCCCTTTCAGGCCAGAACACTCAGGAAAAATCTGGGATTTCCTTCAAGACAGCATTCCTCAATTTAAACACCAGGATGAGAGTTTGACGGTGACGACTCATGACACGTTAGATCCAGCTGCAGGGATAGATTCTTCTCTAAATGAGAATAAGAGTCTGCTGATGAAACCAGGTCCAGACAGCATCACCAGTAAACACAAACATACTTGACACGCTTAAACGTAATAAAAAAATGTATGAATCACAGAACATTTTAAATACATTCTGTAGGTTATTTAAATTTGCCCCTCCCATTTTTATGCTGTTAAATGTTAAATAGTTTCAGGTTTCTATTATTTGGAATCACGTTTGTGATTTGTGGTCCTTAGCCTTCAGAAACGCTGAAATGAATATGTTATTTGTTGCATCGTCTCCTTCTGGAGTCCTATCTTTGCAAAAGAATATTTTTTGCTTTTACAGAACAGCTGCATGGAGATAACAAAGGGTTAATGCTTATATGGTGAATCATAAACCAGCAGAGGGAGCAGTGTAGGAGCATGAGATATCTGGTCCCTCCTCAGGGCAGGGGAGCCTCCCAAGTTAACTGTGGTTGTCTGGTAGAGGCAGCATTCAAATAGAAGTGTGACTTTTGATTTTTTCAGATCATAGTAGTTCCACTGAGATCTTTGCAATACCTCAAAAATTGTTTTTAAGAGAATTTAAATGTGGTATTCAATTAGCACTTGATTCTCCAAGCCAAGGGAGTAATTAAGATGTAGTTGAAAAATTACAGTAAATAGAAAAAAAAATGCAGGACAAAATGTAATTTGGATCATTTGTGCCTCATTGCTTGCAATAAAAACCAAAAATCTTTCTCTTTTCCTACCCGGCTTTTCCTGGAACTGTAATCCCTCTAATAATTCAAACGTGATGCTAACATAAAGCAGTGGTGCGCATGTGTGAGTGGGATTACTTGACAGGATATTTTACAGAATAAATGCATCACCTTGTGTTTCCATAAACATTAAAGAAGGGGGTACAAACATTTATTTGTCTTTCTGTGCTACGGCACTCTAATAGCTTATTAAATGCATAAATAAAAATTTAGAGTGAGAAGTACTTTGCTGTTAAATATTTTAACGTGCTGTCTTCATATTAGCCTTGCACAACTCTCATCTCCTCTCACAGGCCTCACAAATAGATTTTTCATGTCTCCTGGCTCACATGCTCAATATATTTAAAACGCACTATAGGGTACAAACCATCTTCATAAGAATATGCCCTGTTGTATTAATAGTTGTGGAAGCCAGCATCCTGCAGGGATATATTTACTTTGATTGGACATTTTTAGTTAAATATCAGGTTATTCCGGTTTCTCACTAATGGTGTTTTGCTTTGCTAATTTCAGACACACCATGTTTATGTGCAGAATTTCACTCCTTCAGCTCCTCTGATTTTCTTCTTTTTTCTGTTATTTTCAGGTTCTGATGAAGTAGTGATATGTGCTAGCTTCTACCCAAGACGCCTGGACGACGGTGGCTATGATTATGGCCAAATGGTACAAACTGACTTATATTTGATATATTTTTTCCTTATTGTTTGTCCTTTTTTGCAAGTTACTTACTGAAGATTTGTTCTTGAGACTCATTATATTGTCAGTCAAAAATAATAGAATTCCCAGCTTTATTTTACCATCAAATGTTAATAGATAGGAAAACATGCATTTTTTATTTCATTTTTTTAAAATATTTTTCTGCTTTCAACAGAAAGTACAAGTATGATAAATTTTAGAAAAGAGTTTAAAAGCTGCAGTTGTTTGGCCCTGATTGTGCTACAACGATTATTTCTTCACGGTTTTGCAGGCAGATTCCTCAGAAATGTTACGCCGCTACGGCTTGTGCCTGCTGTACAACCATGTTGTCCTTTTGACTCAAACCCGTGCGTGCCCGCTGGAACCACCACCAAAACCTCCTGTTGTTCCCAGATGGAAACTCGTTCGTCCACAACGCAAGAAGGTGCAGGTCTTCTCTGAAACACAGGGTGGGTGAAACTGTGGACATGAAGCTGAAAAACGCTAAAGTGTGTCTAGAAATGAAACGGTGCTGAGGTGGATCTGCGTGTCCAATGCACAAGAATTTATCAAGCAAATAAAGCATTAATTATTCCAATATTGCACAAGCTCAGGCTTAGCTGGCACAAGCTGATTTCTGATGTTGATCAAACAGTTTTGGCATGATGTGTGAAGTTTTTTTTTCCTCTCTGATGCTCTTTTTTTACAGTGTTGCATGTGCCAAAACCAGAGACGTTCATTGAGGTTGCCAGCCCTTTTCTTTTCTATGGTGTCCAAAGCAGCAGTGATTCTGTCTCAGAGCTGCATGTAACATTGTGATGTCTAAATGTAATAATCTACATCATGTAGATTCTGCTCTCTACAAAAGGTTCTGGTTTTTGATCATTCTGATTCTAATGAATACATCGTTGATGGAATGTGACACTCTTTGGGCTTTACTGAATTTATGATGAGTGTGTTGGTTTGTCAGAGATGCCAAGAGAAGAACTCCAAAGAAGACGTCCTTCAGAACTAATTTGGCGTCCATTACTGAGGCAGACGAAAAAAAGTATGAGGTGAGCCTTCAGCCCGAAAGTATTGACAAATCAGATTTATACAAACCGATTCACAGAGTTTTATTATATACATTATCAAACAAGTAGATTTAACATTAGAAAATGGTTTAGAGGAAATCCTGTGAATATTCATCAAGATCTATGGAAGCCCATTCCCACCACTCTGATAAATTTCTCATTATTATGAGATGGCATCTTTATATCATTACAAAACTCTCATTACATAGCTATCATGATTTTGAGATATTATCACATCGGGCAGCAGTAGCTCACGAGGCAGAGTGAGTTGTCCAGTAATCGGAAGGTTGCAGGTTCGATTTTGACTCCAGCCAGAGAATACTGCTGTTGTCCTTGGGCAAGACACTCAGCCGGCCTTGCCTGCCGGTGGTGGTCAGAGGCACTGGTGGTGCCTGTGCTTGGAAAGCCTCACCTCTGTCAGTGTGCCCCAGTACAGATGTGGCTACAATGTAGCTCATCACCACCTGTGTGTCAGTTAATGAATGATACACTGTAGTTTAAAGCGCTTTGAGTCCTCTGAATCAAAAAGGCACTATACAAATGCAGGTACGGTGTTTCCCCTAAAAAAAATTCCCTAAATATGATACATTGCCTCATTATTCTGAGATAGTATCACATAATAATAATATAGTAGTATCTCATAATAATGTATAGTATCTCATTATCATGACTAGACTCTCATTATTATGAGACAGTGATACTATCTCATAATAATGGCAGCTAAATCATAATAATATAAAACTATCATAGTTATGAGATACTATCTCATAATTATAAGATAGTATTTCATTATTTTGAAATACCATGTCATTATTTTGAGATAGCATCTCAATATTATGAGATATAATTTTACTGTTATGAGATAGTTTTTCATTATTATGAGATAGTATTTCATTATTATGAAATAGTATTTCAATGTTATGAGATAGTATTTCAATGTTATGAGATAGTATTTCATTATTATGAAATAACATTTCATTATTATGAGATAGTATTTTATTATTATGAAATAGTATCTCATAATTATGAGATACCATTTCATTATTATGAGATAGTATTTTATTATTTTGAGATACCATCTCCTCCTCCTTATCATGGTGGAGGAGTTTGCGTGCCCTAATGATCCTAGGAGCTATGTTGTCTGGGGCACTCTGTGCCCCTGGTAGGGTCTCCCATGACAAATTGGTCTTAGGTGAAGGGTGAGACTAAGAACAGTTCAGTGCATCTTTCATGTATGTACAATCAAGGAGTCGGAGTACCCGGCCCAGAGGGTTACCAGGGTCCCACCCTGGAGCCAGGCCTGAGGTTGGGGCCCATGAGCGAGCGCCTGGTGGCCGGGCTTTCGCCCATGGGGCCCGGCCTGGCCCAGCCCGAACCAGATACATGGGCTCACCTAACTGTGGACCCACCACCCGCAGGAGGAACATGAAGGGTCCGGTGCAGTGTGGATCGGGTGGCAAACCGAGGCGGGAACCTTGGCGGTCCGATCCCCGGACAAGGAAACTGGTTTTTGGGACATGGAACGTCACCTCACTGGCGGGGAAGGAGCAGGAGCTTGTGGCAGAGGTTGAGCGGTACCGGCTAGTTATAGTCGGACTAACCTCGACACATAGCATTGGCTCTGGAACCCAAGTCCTTGACAGGGGTTGGACACTCTCCTTTGCTGGAGTTGCTCCGGGTGAGAGGCGGAGTGCTGGGGTTGGCTTTTTGTTAGCCCCAAGACTCTCTGCCTATGTGTTGGGGTTTAGGACGAGAGGGTAGCTTCCCTGCGCCTTCTGGTCGGGGAATGGGTCCTGACTGTTGTTTGTGCTTATGGGCCAAATATCAGTTCAGAGTACCCACCCTTTTTGGAGTCCCTGGGACGAGTGCTAGATAGTGCTCCACCAGGGGACTCCATCGTCCTGCTGGGGGACTTCGATGCTCACGTGGGCAATGACAGCCTGACCTGGAGGGATGTGATTGGGAGGAACAGCCCGCCTGATCTGAACTTGAGTGGTGTTTCATTATTGGACTTCTGTGCAAGCCGCAGTTTGGCGAAAACGAACACCATGTTCGAACATAAGGATGCCCATCGGTACACTTGGTACCAGGGCAGCCTAGGTCGCAGGTCGATGATAGACTTTGTAGTCGTATCATCTGACCTGCGGCCATGTGTTTTGGACACCCGAGTGAAGAGAGGAGAGGAGCTGTCAACTGATCACCACCTGGTGGTGAGTTGGATCAGATGGCAGGGGAAGATGCTGCGTAGACCTGGCAGACCCAAACGCATAGTGAGGGTCTGCTGGGAACGTCTGGCAGAAGAACCTGTCAAGTTGCTGAGGTAGTCAAACAACTACACAGCGGTGGAGCCCCGGGGGCGGATGAGGTTCGTCCTGGGTATCCCAAGGCTATGGATGTTGTAGCGCTGTCATGGTTGACACATCTCTGCAACATTGTGTGGTCATCGGGGGCAGTTCCTGTGGAGTGGCAGACCAGGGTGGTGGTCCCCATCTTTAAGAAGGGTGACCTGAGGGTGTGTTCCAACTATAGGAGGATCACACTCCTCAGCCTCCCTGGAAAGGTCTACTCCAAGGTACTGGAGAGGAGGGTCCGATCGATAGTTGAATCTCAGATTGAGGAGGAGCAAGGTGGTTTTCGTCCTGGCCGTGGAACTGTGGACCAGCTCTATACCCTTGCAAGGGTGATGGAGGGGGCATGGGAGTTTGCCCAACCAATCCACATGTGTTTTGTGGATTTGGAGAAGGCTTATAACCGTGTCCCCAGGGGCACCCTGTGGGGAACACTCCAGGAGTATGGGGTGGGTGGCTTTCTGTTAAGGGCCATTCAGTCCTTGTCACCGGTTCTGTTCATTACCTTTATGGACAGAATTTCCAGGCACAGCCGTGGTGTGGAGTGTGTCGAGTTTGGTGGCAGGAGAATCTCGTCTGTGATGTGGTCCTCCTAGCTTCATCCAGCTCTGACCTTCAGCTCTTGCTGGGTAGGTTCGCGGCCGAGTGTGAAGCGGCTGGGATGAGGATCAGCACCTCCAAATCTGAGACCATGGTTCTCGACTGGAAAAGGGTGGCTTGCCAACTCCGGGTCGGGAGAGGGGTCCTACCTCAAGTGGAGGAGTTTAAGTATCTCGGGGTCTTGTTCACGAGTGAGGGTAGGAGGGATCGGGAGATCGACAGGCGGATTGCTTCAGCGTCTGCAGTGATGCGGACGCTGAGCCGATTTGTTGTGGTGAAGAGGAAGCTGAGACAGAAAGCCAGGCTCTCGATTTACCGGTCGATCTACATCCCAATCCTCACCTATGGTCATGAGCTTTGGGTAATGACCGAAAGAACGAGATTGCGGATACAAGCAGCCGAAATGAGTTTCCTCCGTAGGGTGGCCGGGCTCAGCCTTAGAGATAGGGTGAGGAGCTCGGACATTCGGGAGGGACTCGGAGTAGAACCGTTGCTCCTCCAGATCGAAAGGAGTCAGTTGAGGTGGTTTGGACATCTGGTCAGGATGCCTCCTGGACGCCTCCCTGGGGAGGTGTTTTGGGCATGTCCTGCCAGCAGGGGTCCCCCGGGTCGATCCAGGACACTTTGGAAAGGTTACATCTCCAACCTGGTCCGGGAATGCCTTGGGGTCCTGCCGGAGGAGCTGGTGGAGGTGGCTGGGGAGAGGACGGTCTGGAGCTCCCTAGTTGGGATGCTGCCCCTGCGACCCGGACCCGGATATGCGGAGGAAGAGGACGACGACGAGATACCATCTCATTACTATGAGATATAATTTCATTATTATGAGATAGTATTTCACTGTTATTAGATAGTAGTTTATTATTATGAGATAGTATCTCAAAATAATGAGATATTTTTTAATCATAGTGGCGGGAATGTGCGTCTATAAAGAGTCATCTCTGATAATTAATTTCCATCCATCCATCCATCCATCCATCCATCCATCCATGATAAATAAAATGACCCGCACTTGTATAGCGCCTCTCAGAGTAAGGACTCCAAAGCGCTTTACACTACAGTGTATCATTCATCCATTCACACACACATTCATACACTGGTGGAGCTGCCGAGCACAGGCACCACCGGACCCTCCGACCATCACCAACAGGCAAGGTGGGTTAAGTGTCTTGCCCAAGGACACAACAGCAGAATTCTCTGTCCGGAGCCGGGATCGAACCTGCAACCTTCCAATTACTGGACAACCCGCTCAACCTGTTGAGCTACTGCTGCCCCATCCATCCATCCATCCATCCATTTTCATCCGCTTATCCGGAGTCGAGTCACGGGGGCAGCAGCCTAAAGCGAGAGGCCCAGACTTCCCTCTCCCCAGCTCCTCCGGGGGAATCCCAAGGCGTTCCCTGGCCAGGTGAGAGACATAGTCCCTCCACCGTGTTCTGGGTCTACCTTTTATGTCTCCTCCCAGTTGGACGCTTCCGGAAAACCTCACCAGGGAGACATCCAGGAGGCATCCTGACCAGATGCCCGAGCCACCTCAACTGGCTCCTCTCGATGTGGAGGAGCAGCGGGTCTACTCCGAGCCCCTCCCGAACGACCGAGCTTCTCACCCTATCTCTAAGGGAGAGACCAGCCACTCTTCAAAGAAAACTCATTACGGCCGCTTGTATCTGCAATCTCGTTCTTTTGGTCACTAACCAAAGCTCATGACCATAGGAGAGGGTAGGAAAGAAGATCAACCGGTAAATCGAGAGCTTCACCTTCTGACTCAGCTCTCTCTTCACCACGACAGACCGGTACAACGTCCACATCACTGCAGATGCAGCACCAATCCACCTATCGATCTCATGCTCCAGTTTTCCCTCACTCGTGAACAAGACACCGAGATACTTAAACTCCTCCACTTGGGGGCAGGACCTTAACCCTGACCCGGAGAAGGCATTCTACCCTTTTCCGAATCAAGACCATGGTCTCAGATTTAGAGGAGCTGATGTGGGCATTTCTGTTATTCTTAAGGTGTTGCCAGTCCCCACATGCCCAAGACAGTGGCAAGAAACGGGGTCAAAAGGTGGGCCACAGAGATAAGATTGGACCCACACTGAAACACACTGAACTGGCTTATGCGAGTAAAATCAGCCAGAAGACAGGAGCCCAACTGCACAACAAGCATCCAAGCTGAGGGTTACAGAAGGGTCACAGGGACAAGAGGACAGAACTGGGCAAAGGGTCAGGAGGCAGGCTGGCTCCACCTCTGGCGGGAACAGAAGGACTGGAATAGAGTGAAGACAGCCCATTGGATCGAGAAGCCCTCTCAGGAATGCCAAAGGGAGACCGACAATTTGCTACAAACATGATGATTTATGATCTGTGCCCTCATGTAGAATGCTGCATGTAGTGATCTGTGCCATCATGTAGAATGCTGCATGTAGTGATAATGACACCAGATGTTTTGTGTTGAGCTAAAAAGTGTGTATCTGGTAAATGACCCCATGACCTTACTGTCATGAGATAATGATATATGTGACTTTTACCTTGTCTAAAGCTGACCCAGGAATGATATAAAAGAGCAGCTCTGAGCAGAGCTGGGATGGAGTTTTTTGGGGCAGTCGACAGAGACAGAAGGAGCCGTAGCTCGAAGACAGAGTTGGTGTAAATCAACCCCTTATTTCTTAATTAATCATTAGGACTAATTCCTCCTTGGTGGAAGTGGTTAAACTTATATCTACTCATTTTTGTATTTTTTAATCTTGTAATAAACTTTTTTTAAAATAATCTACATTCCTGATTCTTAAAAGGTCCTCTTTGAAGGGGCCAGTGGGAGCCCTGACCATATTGAGGAGAGGTAAGCACATTAATCATAGGTTCCTGAATTATCAGGATTTACTTTACGGTTTGTGACAGATTAATATAAAAAAACCTTAAGATAAAAGGAGCTTGTCTCCTTCCTCTCCCGCGAGTAACGAGATGTCTTAAGGATGATAAAACCAAAACATTAGAGGTTAATTTTGGCTCTGATTGCAAGTGTGAAAAAGTCTCTATCAGCGCTGGGAGGTTGGATTAATAAGATAAATTGATAAATCTATGTTAGCCTGATCAACTAACAAGAATCATTTTATAGTTACCAACCACCCACATAAGCTGACAGGGGCGCAATTAATCCAAATAACCCAAATAATTGCCAGTGGGCTGGCCTCCCGCTGGGTTTCATCCCTAGTATCTAAACCAATAGATAACGGGATTGATTAAAAAGAAGTGGGCTATTACAAAGGTACAAGTCTTGCATATCATTCTACCTTAAAATAGAAGACTGATTCTAAACTTAGGGAGTCCAAAACCAGGGTCTAGTATGATAAAACTCACCAATATCCTCACCAAACCCTGAAAGATGCACAGTCTCATTAGTTCTAACGGAACTGGGTTTTAACGGAACCGACAAATGGGACGTGCACGCGACAAAGGAAGGAGTCGGGGACGGAGTTCTCAGCCGGACAGCGCGGGCCTTTTTAATTTATCTGCTCTCAGCTTTCAGGACAGCCAAGAGACAAAAGACCCAGTCCAATCGTCCAGTCACAAATTTATACCCTTTTTGCTACAGTGTTGACACAGCAACAGGAAACATCTGGGAACATCTGTCCACTTCTGATAAGCGCTTAATATAAACACTTCCTCTTTCTGGAGACTTTTGGCTGGACCACAAGAACATTTTGGTTCACATCTGTTTACTGTTAATCATGTCAGATAAGCATCAGACTTTACCGGAAGCGCATCTCAGCTGGCCAAAACATGAAATTCCTTGGAGCTGATGGTGAAACAGCACACGAACTCTGACTAGAAACACATCTCAGTAAGCTTTTAACCTAAGGACTCACAATTCAGCTCAATACATTTTGTAGATGACCTCTTGACCTTTTTGGCGACAACACTGATTCTCATCCCAGCTTCTTAACACTCGGCTGCGAATCGCTCCAGCGAAAGCTGAAGATCACGTTCTGATGAAGCCAACAGGACCACATCCTCTGCAAAAAGCAGAGACCTGATCCTCAGGCCACCAAAACGGATGCCCTCCACACCTCGGCTGCGCCTAGAAATCCTGTCCATAAAGGTTATAAACAGAATCGGTGACAAAGGGCAGCCTTGGCGGAGTCCAACTCTCACTGGGAACAAGCCCGACTTACTGCCGGCAATGCGGACCAAGCTCTGACACTGGTCATACAGGGACCTAACAGCCCGTATCAGAAGGCCTGGTACCCCATACTCCCAGAGTACCCCCCACAGGGCCCCCCGAGGGACGCGGTCAAACGCCTTCTCCAAATCCACAAAACACATGTAGACTGGTTGGGCAAATTCCCACGCACCTTCCAGGATCCCCCTGAGGGTATAGAGTAGGGCTGCAACAACAAATCGATAAATTCGATGAAAATCGATTACTAAAAGCGTTGGCAACGAATTGCGTCATCGATTAGTTGTGTCGCACAACTCTTCCAAAAGCGCCCCCCCCCCCCCCCCCTTCCCGCCCGCCGTTGCGCGCAGACCAGAGCAAGTCAGATCAGCGCGAGGGAGAGCCGGCAGATTAGCGCAAGGGAGAGCCGGCAGATCAGTGCGAGGGAGAGCCTCAGATCAGCGCGAGGGAGAGCCGGCAGATCAGCGCGAGGGAGAGCCTCAGATCAGCGCGAGGGAGAGCCGGCAGATCAGCGCGAGGGAGAGCCTCAGATCAGCGCGAGGGAGAGCCGGCAGATCAGCGCGAGGGAGAGCCGGTACTGGCAGATCAGCGAGGGAGAGCCGGCAGACTTGCGCTGCTGCGAACCGGTTCCGCCCAAGGCCGGATTAACTGGGCAATTGCCCAGGGCCCACGAACAGGTCCCTGATCGTTATCTTATTCAACCCTCGATAGTCTATGCAGGGCCGGAGATCCCCCTCCTTCTTCTTTACAAAGAAAAACCCCGTGGCCCCGGGGGATGTTGAGGGTCGGATGAAGCCCTTCTGCAGGGCATCAGTTATATAATTGTCCATAGCCCGGGTTTCCGCCGGAGAGAGGGAGAACAGGCGACCCCGAGGGGGTGGTGGTGCCGGGTTGGAGCCTGATCTCCAGGTCGTAGGGTCGGTGAGGAGGTAACCTGGTAGTGGGTTCTTTAGCGAAGACCTGAGCGAGGTCGTGGTATTGAGGAGGGATGAGCGTCAGGTCGACGTCTGTGGGAGGGGCTGCTCCAGTCCGAGGTGCAGGGGAGTCCCGGTGGTTATGGCAACCCGTGCCCCAGGCCAGGACTTTACTGGTGGACCAGGAGATGTGAGGCTCATGGCAGCAGAACCAGGAATGACCCAGGATGAGAGGCGTAGCCGGAGCCTGGATGACCAGGAAGTGGAGGGTCTCCCGGTGTTGGTCAATAGTCATGTGGAGACCCTGAGTTCGGTGGGTGAGAGGGTACGGCATGATGGGCCGGCCGTCCACAGAGGTCACGGGAATGGGTCGGTCGAGGGCGGTGAGGGGTATCTTGAGCCGAGTAACCAGTCCGTGATCGATAAAACACTCCTCAGCCCCAGTGTCTAAAAGTGCCTCCAGTCTGGTCGGGCCTTGGTCCAGGTGGAGGGAGACCGGGAGAGTGGTTCAGTGTGGAGCCGGAAAAGTGGAGACTCCGGGTGGGACAGCTGCTACTCCGACCCGGAGGGACCTTTTCCCGGTCGTTTTGGGCACGTGCCACGGTGGTGACCCAAATCCCCACAGTAAGCGCATCTTCCCTCCTGGTAGTGCCGTGCCCGTTCCTCAGGGGGAAGATGTCCCAGCTGCATCGGCTCCTCCGTCGGTTGGTGAGCCGGCCGGCGGGGTGACGTCCTGGTGTGTACGGGGGCTGACATGGTGCTCGGCCGGTTCAGGATGCAGCGGTCCAGTTGGAGAGCCTGATCCACTGCCAGGTCCAGGGAGGTTGGGAACTTGTGCCCGATCATGCCCTCCCGGATTCTCGGTGACAGTCCCTCCAGGTAAACGGCCTTTAGGGCTGCGTCATCCCACCTCAACCGAGCTGCTGTCGTCCGGAAGCGAGAGGTGTACTGAGCCGCCGTCTGGGAGCCCTGGCGAAGCTGAAGCAGCCGCGTCTCGTCCGAGACCTCGCTGCTGGGGTGCACAAAAGTCTTTTTCATCTCCTTTACAAAGTCTCATAGTCATTGCAGGCAGGAGATTTCTGATTGTAGAGAGCCGCCGCCCATTCACCGGCTCGACCTGTCAGCAGTGAGGTCAGCAGGGCGACACGAGAGCAGGATGTGGGGTAACGTGCCGGCTGGCACTCGAAAGTCATGGCCAGGGTCGCCAACATGCCCTCCGGGGATCCCCTGGTTCCGTCCCACTTCTCTGGAAGGCTGAGGCGTGGTTCCATCCTGTCAGGAACAGCTGCGGTCTGACATTGCAGAGCGGTGGTCAGCTGGAGTACTAGCTCGGTGAGTGACTCGATCTTGGTGGCTTGGCGATCAGCTATGGCACGGAGCTGGTTCATTTCTGCCGTATGCTGATCCAAGTTTGCACGCTGTTGAGCCACTTCGGCACGCAGACGCGCAAACTCCGCTGGGTCAACTTGGGGCTCAGTCATCCTGTCAGGTTCGTTGGCAGATCTGAAGCGTGACTGAGAGTTCTGTTGCCCAGACGCGGAGAGACGGAGATAACCGGCGTGGTTATTTCCTGTAGGTTTGGCTTGAGGGTTTAGAGGGCTGGTAAGCCTGGAGACTCTATACAAAGTCTGGTGAGAACGATGACTGAGCAATGAATGAAACGCCGGCACTTCCTTAAGTAGTGTCGGCGTGATGACGTCAGTCGCCACATTGGTGGCAGGAATGAATGGAATGCAGTCAGCTGGAGGAGTTCGTGACATTAATCTGGCCCTGGTTCCGCCGTCACATTCCCGCAGAAACTGGTTGATCACACCGGGGCCAGACTACTAGCATGTGGTTTTACAACCACAACGTCCTCGGAAGCAAAAACGCTTTTAAAAGGGAGGGAGGAGTCCTAACTGTTGCTGCAGGCGTGTTGTGTGAGAGTGCAGTTATATACTGGTTAATATATTTTTGGGTTCAGTTGCTTTCATGTGGCCTAATGTGAGTCTATTTGAGATCATTGGAATGATCAGCAGCATTTCTTGATGTGACTTTATGGCAGTTGCCCAGGGCATAATCATAAGGGGGATGGCATTCATTTACTTTTGTTTTATTTGGTATTTTGTCAGTCATTTTTGGAAATAGCGATCAATTTTGATTAATTCACAGCCTATGTTTAACTACATTTAAAAATTAGTTGTTTGACATCCCCAGTTATAATAAATGTCAACAGATGAGATCAAACAAAACAGATGAGAATTGCCCTTAAGCTGTTTAACTTGGACCAAGCATTTTAGAACACAGATAGATGTAGCTTAGGGTCTCTGTCTATACACCTTATAAGACAATTTAGGTGATGGTATGTTGTTTTTCTGCTATTGAACTGTTTTCTAATAATGTTGTGTTAAATAAAGTGAAGGAAGGAGAGAAATAATGTTTCCCTAGCAGTTTTTAAAAATTTCCCCATGTAATCCGATTAATCGATTAATCGTGTCGAGACCCCATCCGAGTCATCGATTATCCAAATAATCGTTTGTTGCAGCCCTAGTATAGAGCTGGTCCAGTGTTCCACGGCCAGGACGAAAACCACATTGCTCTTCCTGAATCTGAGGTTCAACAATCCGATGGACCCTCCTCTCTAGAACCCCTGAATAGACCTTACCAGGAAGGCTCAGGAGTGTGATCCCCCCTGAAGCTGGAACACACCCTGCAGTCCCCCTTAAGGGGACCACCACCCCGGTCTGCCAGTCCAGTGGGACTGCCGCCGATGTCCATGCGATATTGCAGAGCCACGTCAGCCAACACAGCCCCACAACATCCAGAGCGTTAAGGAACTCCGGGCGGATCTCATACACCCCTGGAGCCTTGCCACAGAGGAGCTTTTTAACCACCTCAGTGACCTCAGCACCAGAGATTTGAGTGACCAACCCAAAGTCCCCAGACTCTGCTTCCTCACTGGAAGATGTGTCAGTGGGATTGAGGAGGTCTTCAAAGTATTCTGCCCACCCATCCACAACGTCCTGAGTAGAGGTCAGTAGCACACTGTCCCCCCTATAGATAGTGTTGGTAGCGCACTGCTTTCCCCCCCTGAGGTGCCGGATGGTGGACCAGAATCTCCTCGAAGCCACACGGAAGTCTTGCTCCATGGTCTCACCGAACTCCTCCCATGCCCGGGTTTTTACCTTGACGACCACCCGAGCTGTGTTCCACTTGGACTGCCAGTACCCGTCAGCTGCTTCTGGAGTCCCACAGGCCAAAAAGACCTGATGGGACTCTTTCTTCAGCTTGACAGCATCCCTAACCGCCGGTATTCACCAGCGGGTTCGGGGGTTGACACCATGATAGGCACCGACGATCCTGCGACCACAGCTCCGGTTGGCCGCCTCAACAATGGAGGCATGAAACAGTGTCCATTCAGACTCAATGTCCCCCGCCTCGCCTGGAACATTTTGGAAGTTTTGTCTGAGGTGGGAATTGAAGCTCCTTCTGACAGGAGACTCTGCCCGACATTCCCAGCAGACCCTTGCGATACGTTTGGGCCTGTCTGGTCTGACCGGCATCCTCCCCCACCATCTGAGCCAACTCACCACCAGGTAGTGGTCAGTTGACAGCTCTGCCCCTCTTCACCCGAGTGTCCAAGACATGCGGCCGCAGGTCAGACGAAACAACAACAAAGTCGACCATCAAGCTGCGGCCTAAGGTATCCTGGTGCCAAGAGCACATATGGACACCTTTATGTCTGAACATGGTGTTCATTATGGACAATCCATGACTGGCACAGAAGTCCAATAACAAAACACCACTCGCATTCAGATCGGGGGGCCGTTCCTCCCAACCACACCTCTCCAGGTCCCACTGTCGTTGCCCACGTGAGCGTTAAAGTTCCCCAGCAGAACGAGGGAGTCACCGGAAGGAGTGCTTTCCAGCACCCCCTCCAAGGTCTCCAAAAAGGGTGGGTAGTCTGAACTGTAGTTTGGTGCATAAGCACAGACCACAGTCAGAACCCATCCCCCCCCCACACTTAGGCGGAGGAAGGCTACCCTCTCATTCACTGGGGTAAACCACAACGTACAGGCACCAAGATGGGGGGCAACTAGTATGCCCAACCCTGCTCGGCACCTCTCAGTGGGAGCAACTCCAGAGTGGTAGAAAGTCCAACCCCTCTCAAGGAAACTGGTTCCAGAGCCAGAGCCATGCGTTGAGGTGAGTCCGACTATATCTAGTCGGAACCTCTCAACCTCACACACCAACTCAGGCTCCTTCCCCACCAGAGAGGTGACATTCCATGTGCCAAGAACCAGCTTCTGTAGCTGAGGATCAGACCGCCAAGGTCCCCGCCCTCGACTACCACCCATCACACATAATTAATGATAATTAATTTCTCCCCAAAAAATCAAACATCTGCTTGTGTTACTTCATTATTTGTTTCCTGGTTCCCTCACATCTCAGTACTCTCTAAATATGCAGCTAGAGGCTACTCATTTTAGCTCTGTGTTTCAGTGACAGCAAGGCTGCCATCGCCCAGTCTCAAAGTCACTTCTGTTATTTCCTAGTCAGGCCACAGCTGACCAGAGGCACATTTGGACTAAAGAGAGAACCGACTCAGAAAGGGACATACTGGGGGGGTTATGTCCAGAGCAACATCTCTCCAGAGATAAAGACAGAAGTAGAGATTGGAGCAAAGCAGGGAAAGTTCGGAAGGGTGAGATAAAAGCAGAGCGAAGGGAAAGGGGGAGGGGGGATTTCAGTTGTGTGACGGTAGTGAATGGGCCGCGTGGGCTTCATCCAGAGAGAGGTCGTGCACTGTGCTGATGAAAAAAGCAGCTCAATTAGATGATGAGCCATCAGTGTCTGTGTCTCTTGGGGGGCTTCATTATCACACTTCACTCCTAGAATACAGAGGGAAAAAATAGAGTCCATATTAATCACCCTCTTGTGTATCTGTGACCGGCTATGTAGCAGTCAGGCTGGAGCAGTGGAGACGTGCCGCGCTTAGAGTCAGACGTTATCTGTTTGTGTCATATGTGTGATCCTGCTTCTCACAAACACATGGTGGGTCATGTGCTGAGAAACTTGTGAATCAAGCAAGGATGACTTTTGCAGTTTCGACATATTCCTACGGTTTTTGGGAGTCTGATAGAATCGAGCTGCTTTCCTTAGTCCAGGACAGAGCGAGGTGTTGTCACATGACATCTCTAATACGTATATGGGCTATACTATTAGCACAAAATTCCTGTTTTCATTTTGTTTTTTTTAAGTGTGCATGAAGGTCATTTCTCCAGAAATTATTAAATGTGACAAAACTCTTACTAAAGAGTGGGTTTAAATGCTCCCTTTTCTACAAATTGCATCTAGAAATGATCGTAAGAAAAAAAAAAGTAGCTGTCTCTTCTGAAAGCGGCAGCTGAAAATCCCAGGGGTCCTCTGTGCAGAATCTATCAGTCTCAATGTTCCCTCTCCACGCAGACCGACAAGACAAATATTCTCATGCAATCGTACGCAGTGGGAGCACTGAACATCTCGTGTCTTGGAGCTTGACCGAAAGATTTGTGCACACAAACATATACATGCTGCTGACATTTCTGTTGCAGGAAAGCTCTTCTACAGAGGCAGAGATGAGGTCAAGTGTGCCTCCCAATCACAATGCCTCTTTCCATCTGTCTGAGTCTCTGGGTGCTTATTTGAATAGGCAGTGACTCACACGCAGCTCCACACACACATGCACACACAGTCTCTCTGAGTCATGAGAGAGTCTTGGCAGGGGTTGCCTTGAAGTTACACAACACAAAGACCAAATTCTTGTTCAAAGCCGAGTAAACTGTTGGACATGAACATCGAATGAATGGACCTGCAGGGATGTTCAGATAACCGAGAGGTGCTCTTTGATGTAAATGACCTCAACTCTTCTTTTTAGAACACATCATCCATAATTTTATGTGGGTATTTTTCTGTGTCCAGTCCAAAACCAACCATTATATTCCTGAATGCTTGCATTTAACCTGATAAAATTCCAATCAGATTTTATTAAGTCTTAGATTGGATGTGAAGAAAAGGAACCAAACAAAAATGCAACAGGACAAATAAAACACTCTAAAGAAAAAAACCCCACTGATTTCCTTAGATCACTAAGGAGGACACCAGAGTTATAGGGTGAATCAGCTTTACAAAGACTAACATACTAATGCCTCATCTGCTACATGCAAAGTAAATTAGATGTAGTATTAGCTTGTGTGTTTGTTTAGCTGGAGAGGAGCATCCCCCATCATGTTAAACCGGGTGCCGCCGCTTGGCAAAAGCTGCGCAACATCCCACCTGGCAAGAAAATACAAGAGGGAGGAAGCAAATCTCTCGCATTGGTACTCTGTCAGCAGCTCACAGTTCATGCCTCTCTCTCTCTCTCTCTCTCTCTCGCTTTTCTCTTTTTTTCACGCTCTCGTTGTCCCCGTAGGATACAACAAAGGACGAGATAAAGGACAACGTTCACATCTCCACTGGTAAAAGCTCATCTCTGTGCAGCGCTTTCAACATTTGAAAGATAAATTAGCACGCTCGCTTGCCTCCCCATGTGTCAAATATTTGACGACCAAAATGAAAAGTACTCATTAATTGTCTTGTTGGCAACGGACAGACATCTCAAAGATCCCTGTATTTGGTTCACCTAAACAGAGTCAATGCCACGTTGCTTAGGTTAGTACGATCCAAAGCATTTGCATCCATATTTTCTTGTTTCTCTTTGGGCTGAGATTTCAAAAAGATAGGTCTAAAATTATGCTTTGTGACACCGAAGCAGTTCTCTGCCCCCGTTTAGTTGCTTAGTAACACCTGCAATTTGAGTTAGCAGACCCCCGTTGCTGAGCGGCAGAGATGCTGGCCTTTGCCACCTCAGCTTACTGACCAGAATTTTGCCTCAAGTAGGGCTCGGAGGCAGACGGTTTGCATGCACATGTGTGTGTTGTAGGGGATGGAGAGTCTGTGTATATATGTCTATGACTTAGCGCAGCATGCATAGAGATAGTAGGAATCTGTGAGTGGGAGTCGGGACGTGCATGTGCACTTACACTCTGCCGCTGTGTGGGAGTTTGGCTAGTTTAGCTCACTGTAGCGATTTGAGACTAGGATAACTTGCTGTGAGTCGCAAGCATTTCGTTACTTTCAGCATTTTTGACATGAGAGAGCTCACTGTCAGCTCCTTTTCCATTAGATGCCAGGCTCGACGTGAAAATAACCGATTATCTTAGTTACTAAGCTTGAAAAAACCCTTTCTTTCCTGTATAATTTTAGAGAATTAAATTTTAGCAGCAACATATTACATTGAATAAAATCCATCTTGTTATGAATGTTTAACTAAATAGAAATATGTATTATAAATCAGGACTTACTTTAACTAAAGAAGCCTTGGAACGGCCTTCCAGATACACTGACTCACGTTATAATCTCTGTAGCTACCGAGCCCTCAGGTGTCATCAGAAACCTTCAGAGGACCAACTGGCTGGACCTTGATGACTTTGTGAAAGCTTTTCAGTGAGACGCAATTACACATACAGATTTTATCCTGTTGTACAGATGGATCGTCATGCAGTTCTGAAAAAGATTTACACATGATTAGAAATGCTTAAAAATATTGTTTTATTTCTTCAGGACTCTGGTGGTGTTTCATAAACTACACACCTACACTCAACAGGTCCACAAATCCAGTTTTAAGGTACAGATTGTTTTTGGCAAATATATAAGTAGAACTGTGCATGTTCAAGTTTTAATTTGTTTCCAGCCCCATTATTTCTTGTGTTTGTGCTTTAATGTAATGTAGTTACACTAAATTAGTTGACTCTTGTCTGTAGAGCTCTGTCATGTCCAAAACCACAGAAGCAACAGGCCGCACTGAACCACTGACTGGAGAAAACCCTGAGGTCTGAATGCAAACACACAAAAACACACACTTGTTTTCACGCTCTCGTCTTCTCTAAAATGTTACCTTTGACTAAATCCTCCTTTAATTTTTGTTCACTAAATTTACTTTCTCTGTATGCCAACTTTGAAATGTCAGATTTCTTTTTAGCATTAGCTTCTTTTTCAATTTGTAAAGCGGCACTAAGCAGTTTTTAACACTTTAACCAAATCCTTTAAAAGTGGGGTTTAGTGATTGTGTAGGTAGAAACTTTACCACATGGTGACCAGAAGCAGCACTTAACAGTTTTGTGGAGCAGGTAGGTACCCTAGGGGGTGCTCTTTTCCTACTTAATGGCTATTAGCTATTTTTCACTATTTTCCAATAATTTCCGATTTTTCTAATTTTCTGTGCCAGTAGCTAAAATTTAAGCTGGAAGTTAGCTTTTTCAGTTTGTTGACTGTCGATAAAAAAACAACACAAGAAGGGGGAAAAAAAAGTTTTTTTTTTTTTGTTGATCCCGGAAGTAAAAGTCAGAGAATTATGTATTTGGAGGTGAAGGGAAGAGCTAAACCTCAGTAAAAAATGCCACAGCCTACACTCGTTTGAGGGAGCTAAAGGAGGCTATGAAATCACAGACTGATGGTGACCTGGCTTTGTTGCTACTGAACTTGTAAGTAATAATATTTTTGTCCAACAGTGTGGATCTATTTTGGTATTGGTTGGCTCATGTCCAGTGTTGGGAGTAATGCGGTACGAAAGTAATTAATTACTGTAATGCATTGCTTTTTGCTGTAATGTGGTAACGTAAGGCATTACAGGGAAAGAAAATGGTAATAATTACTCGGTACAATTGTCAGTAACGCTGTAATTACAATGCATTTTTAAACCCAGAATCAAGATGTGTTCCTTAAAAATTCAAATTGCGGGAAACCCGAAGAAAGATCCAGTATCTGCATATATGACGTCATTTATGGACTCAGCTTTGCGGGCAGAGAGGACGCCGTGGTAACGGCTCAACTACTCCAGCTGCGTCCTGCACGCGGCCGCTGCAATATTCACAAAATCGCTCCACTAAAACAAAATAATTAACTTGCGATTGTTCATATCAGCGCATATTCTCTGGTATTTTGTGCTTTTCTGACGTGCTTTGCCTCAGCTGAGTTCATAATCTGTGCCCCGGTGATTTCAACTCATTGCTGCTGGAGCGCCGCGCATGTGAAGATCCCTTTGGCTGATAGTTAGAAGTCTAGGAAACCGTTTTTTCTGGAAGACGGAGAAAACATGCAGCATGCAGGAAGGTTAGAGAGAGAAAGGGCAGGAAATTATTCAAATAAAATCAAGAAAAAAAGAAAAAAGTTGGTAGATTTATCCCCAATACACATTTTTACCAGTGAAAAGCAATAATACAGAAGCATTTAATATTTATACATGTGACAGAATCAGATCATCCCAGAAGTCAGTCCCACATCCAGGGCCGTATCAAGGCATTTGGGGACCAAGGCAAATATAGGCGTGGAGCCCCCACCACCTCACTCGCTGCTCAGATGGCCCTATAAGATGGCAGCGTGCTGAGAGTACAGATTGTTGTTGCTTTTATTTAATAAACAATCATTTTAAAGCACAGTTATTACATTTGATAGTTTTTAACAGCAATCCTAGCTCAGACACCACATCACTTTCCACATTTATGTCATGAGCTCACTGAGCGTCACATTACCAGATTCATATTGAAGTTGTTTTGGTGAAAGTAACTTAAAGTAATGCAAAAGTAGTGTAATGCCTTACATTTTAAAATCAGTAATATTTTAATGTAATGAATTACTTTAAAATGAGGGTAACAAGTAATAAATAATGCATTACAGTTTTGAAGTAACTTGCCCAACACTGCTCATGTCAGTGTTAGCTTGTTGGCGCTAGCTACAGCAGGCTGCTGCAGGGTTGTCCATGACAGTTGTAATTCCACTTTCAACCAGTAGGAGTGAGGAGCTGGAAACAGTTTAGTGTTTTTTTAACTCTTCCATTCCCCACTCCAATGCTGCCCCTCTCAGTTGGTTTTTTCTGCCCTTGCTATTCTTTCATTCTGCGTCAATTTTTGAGCCAATGTCCAAGAACAATTTTAGTGTGTGTGTGTGTGTGTGTACCTGCAGAGTGCGATGGTGAAATGCTCCAGCTACCTGTGTGTGGACAGCCTGCAGCCTTCCCAGATCCTCATCAGTTTTTCTGCTCTTCTTAAATTGGGGGAAGCAGGTGAAGGAACAAGATTTATCTTTAGTGTATTGGAGCTAAGTGATTAGTGTAGCGGTTACTGTACGGTTACATCTGACTCTTGTTTTAGCCTGTTTTAGTTAGCAGGAGTGTGCTAGAGTGCTGGATTCCCCCGGTTTCAGACGCTTACCTGCTAGAAAACTGCAGATTTTATTCAAACGAGTGTTTAGCAGCTCCTGCAGAACCCAATGAAGGCCGAGGAGGTAAATTGAGTAGTTAGAATCAGGTGTGTCTGAGCAGGAACATAACAAGGACAATACTTGTCTGTTAGCTCTGAAAGGCTATTTGTGTGCACCTGCATGATATGAAGTGGGGATATCAGCTTCTTTGTGAAGGGGAGGGGGAGTGATGGCGTGAGCTACAGACACTCAGATTTCAGAATCACCTCCTCCTCTACTCGATGACATCATGCTATGCACCCCAGCTTTAACATACAAATATTTGGGAGTAGATATAAATACCCATGAATATGATTTTTTAATGAACATAATGTTGAACTATGCAACTAATACACTTTTTTCACTTCTTACACAAAAAAGAAAATGCCTGGAGTTTGTAGACCAACTGAACTATTGGTGCAGCCATTCTCCTGGACAAGTGTGTGCTCCCAGCTGCCGGTTGTCACCATCGAAACCACCAGTGTGAAGGCAGCTATTCTCAACATCCCTGCGGGGTAGGACAAAACACACACAGACAGACGGATACAAAACCACAAGCTTAGATCTAGTTTAATGGGATTATTGTTTGATGATGAGATTTTTCTTTCTGTTTGAACACCTTTCATTAATCCATCATACTGATTCATGTTTTATATTCCTTCATTTGCTGATTTTAACCTTTTGCATTTTATTTTTCATGTTCTGACCTTACAACACAAATTAATATATAAATATCTTCATGAAGATGAAGTGTTTTCTTTTTTAAATTTTTTTTTTAGATATTTGTGCACCACAGCTGCTCTGAAAAGCTTCAGAAAAAAGCACCTGCCCCAGTCTCTATTAACGGGAGTCACATGGCCTAGAAGCAGAGGGCCTAGTTTCTGGGGTCAGGTGGAGGTATGCAGCAGTGCAATTACCACTGAGCCATAATCACACCAATGGTACTTGGATAAAATGTCCCATGGCACCTCCTGAAGGAGAAACTAGCAGTTGCAGTCAAGATTTTTGTCAGCATTTTGTATGAATGCTCATGTGTGTTTTGTTCTTTGTTTTCTACTTTTTTACACTATTGAGAAAGTTGTCCTTTTCTTTCCCCCCATTTTTCCTCCCTCTTTCCTCTCTTTCCCCTTTTTTCTCTCTGCTGTTCATCTCCAGCCCCTGCCATGCACCGCCTCAGTTCTCATCCATCTGGTTAGACTGTGATGGCTGAATTATGTAAATGTAATAGGCTGAGGTTGTGGGGCTCCTCTCCCAGACCTAATCAGCTCCCCTGAACTCAGCTTGGCTTCTGCTAGGCAGACAAACTCCACTAAGACCAGTTAGGAACCATCGCAAAAATTCAGTAAATTCAGTGTAAAAATCACCTTTCTTCCCCATTCTGAAGCTTGGTTTGAATTGCAGCCAATTGTCTTGACCATGTCAACATGCCTAAATGCAGTGAGTTGCCACCATGCTGGTTAGTAATTTGTGTTAACGGGCAGATGGACAGTGGTACCCAATAAAGTGGCCGATGAGTGTATACATTCTTCATTTGATTATTATTGGTCACAAAACATTTGTTTTCCTTCTTACTGCTCAGATGTGTATACTATCTTATAGTACTATTGTGCAGTGAATCTGGATTACTTAGATGTACTGAGGAAAAAACTATTTGTCTTTGTTCCTATCAGACGACATTTGTTCTGCTTCAATGTGTTTGCCCCGTTTGGCTACAATATCCATCTATGCAGCAAGACGTCATTCCTCTTAGCAGATGAAGACACCATCATCCTACTCTTCACTAAGGTGAGCAGACCACATGGTTATTAGCTGCTAATGTTGACTTCTCCAACGTGATTGGATTTATTCTACTACAGTTTGATTTCACTTCACTAGAAAAACAATAACAAACTTTTTTCCTTCTTTTAACAGACAAGTGATTGCTTCACTCAGCAGGCCTTAAGCATATTTATGGCTCTGTCCAGAGTGGTGGCTGCCTTTAGTAATGAGCTGGAGCTACCAGCTCTCAGAAAGGCCCTGGAAGAGACGTGCTGTTCCCCCAGCGTAGGAGCAGAGGAACACAACAAGGTAGGGGGCTCATGATTACACACTCATCCAGCATGCATTGCCTCGCTGTCTTAAACAAACTGCACATTTCCATATCATCCGCTCTATTTGTGTGAAAAAGGCTAAAAATATAATTTTTTTCTTTTCTAAACTAGAAATTAATTGTGTAATTGTAGCCATGTCATCATCTTGTTGTTTGAGGTTGTCATATTGTTTTATTCTTGTCTTCTGCTGTAGACGAGTCACATTTATCATGCATTATGTATAAATGTATTTGTGTGTGTGTGTGTGTGTGTGTGTGTGTGTGTGTGTGTGTGTGTATGTGTGTGTGTGTGTGTGTGTGTTGGGGACAAGCTCTTTAACTCAGCAGTTTACCACATGATCAGTGAGGCTTTGGGCAGAAATCTGACGACAGAGGAGCACTTTGCTGCTCTGGCCCTTACTGCTGACCTTTCATCCCTGACATCACATGCTGAAGAGGTTCCACTTAGTCGTAACTCCTGTCTGTATGTTTTCTATTTCATTGTGTTATCTCAATCTATCCATCCATCATCCATCCATCCATTTTTGGCCACTTATCCAGGGTTGGATCTGGGGGGCATGAGCCTAAGCAGAGAGGCCCAGTATTCCCTCAGAAAACTCATTTTTGCCGCTTGTATCTGCCATCTCATTCTTTCTGTCACTACCCAGAACTCGTGACCATAGGTGAGGGTAGGAATGTAGACGACCGGTAAATCAAGCTTCACCTTCTGACTCAGTTCTCTTCACCACGACAGACCAGCACAATGCCCTTATCACCGCAGACGCAACACCAATCCGCCTGTCAATTTCACGCTCCATCTTTATCTCACTCTTGAACAAGACCCTGTCATGTTGTGAGGGTGGAGATGGTGGACCAAGTGTGGTGGAGGGTTCCAGGAGGCAGAAGAGCAGGCACGGATGAAATAAAAATGGATTTAATAGTAACGGGAGTGACAGGGCAAAACGAGACATGCACATACAATGATCAGACAAAGGACAGGAGCAAAACAGGTGGTATAAATACACAAGGCTAATTAGGAAACATGGGCAGGTTAACGAGGGACAGGTGAGAACAATACGGACTAATCAGGGCAGGAGAGAGACAGTCAGGAGGGCAGGGGCAGATCGTGACAGACCCTGAGATACTTTAACTCCTCCTCTTGAGGCAGGACCTTGTCCCTGACCTGGAGAAGGCATTCTACACTTTTCCGACTCAAGACCGTGGTCTCGGATTTAGAAGAGCAGCTGGGATGAAAATCATGATGTTATCTGTGACAAAAAAAAAGTGAATTTTAACAAGACGTGCACTTTCCATTTCCACTTAAAATGTTTTGATTTTCATTATCCATGTATACAGTAGAGTTAGTATATGCATTAGGGTTAGCATTTGTGTTAGCATATACAGTAGGGTTAGGGGATATACAATTATTTCTACTAGTGGGTAGTAATCAATAAAATTAGTAGTAAAATAAGTATGATCCTTTGCACCAACTGTTGTTAATCACAATTTCATATGTTTTTTCACGGTTTTAAACCTACACCCACCACTGTCCTTTGTTCTGTCTTTGTGTTGTTGGAAGGAAATGAAGATTCAAACCAGTCAGGAACCAGGAGAGACAGCCAGCCCGTGAGAAGTGAAGACCAGGATGCTGCCGGTCTACAGGCTGAGGCAAAAAGGCAGATCCTTAACGTCAAACAACCTGGTAAACATGTGCTTTTATATATATATTAGTATGCTGATAAAGTTTTAATTATTATTATAAGTATTTGATGTTATAACTTTTGATATAATTAATGAAGGTAGTCTCCTTTGACTAAATAAACCCTCAAATGCCCCTTTTCTGTTCCACTTTTAAAATACGTTTCACCTTCATGTTTTTAATGTCTGAAGGCGTACAACATCCACCAACAACTTTTTTTTCTTCTTCCTGTATTCATTATTTAATTTAGATTATATATGTTGAGCATCCTTACAGAAACATGTGAATTATCACTTTTGGTGAAACAGCTGGAAAAATAATCGCAGACAGGACACAGATAACACCTGTGGACGTGACATTTCTACATCTTTGACACAAACATTCATTAGAAAGAGAAAAAAATGGGAGTGAAGGCACAGAAGGTGAAGAGTTCTTTCTTTTCAGCAAAGTTTTATTAAATAAATGCATGGGAGTCATTGTCTGTGCTGCAGTTGGTTCAGGAGGATACTCTGGATGTAACTATTCTTTCCGTCTCTAATGCTTGAGGCTAACAAGAGAAACTCCTGGCACGGCACAATATGGAACAATGTCAAAACACAACAGCTGTTTTGCTTAAATGTTGACTATTTTTCAGCATGATTTGAGACGTTCAGAAACTTGGTATCATTACAGAATCCGTCTACTTTGCATACTGCAAGTGGTTGTTTACCATAAGCATAAGGAAAAATAAAGTCGGAAGTTCCTGACCTACATGTAAAACTGGTCCGTCATAATTAATTTACATGACTTACAGATAAGCAAGACTTTGTCCCCCAAAGGGACAGTTGTACAAACAACTCCACTGAATACAGTCCTCTACTCTTCATATACAATATATTTTCTTTTGGTTCGCAACAACACAGACTGATTTTATTTTCTTTTTTGATGGTAGCTGCTATTCTCTGTCTGCATGTTGTCCAGGAACACTGGAGAATCTACGAGCATCCAAGATCCTTTCAGACATTTGGCTAAACAGCCAATCAGATGCAGAAAAGCATGCCGTCTCCTTGCTACGGTAAACAAAGAATACTGTTTTGTAAGCTGCATTTAGGCTCAGCATTTCACATTGCAAGTATTATGAAACACAAATGTTATTATTTTATGAGAATGTAGGAGTAGTAGTTCTATTACTGTCCAGTGCCAGTGCTGCGGTCATTGCATGTTGTGCTCTTAGCTTCTCTGATGTACTGCATGCTTGCTCTCCTGATTGTGGCAGCCTGTGGGGTCCATGCAGGAGGCATTTTCCACATTGTGTTCCATCTTTTCCCAGTGGTACCATCTGCTGTTTATACTCTCCCCGTTCCAAACAGCTAGCAGCGTCTGCCGAACGACCTGCTGCCCGGGGAAGTGTGTGTGTGTGTGTGTGTGTGTGTGTGTGTGTGTGTGTGTGTGTGTGTGAGAAAACGTAATGTTATAGGTTTTGCAGACCTTTAAGTGTGTACATGTCTGAATTGACAGAAACATCTAATGTCATTCACTTTCAGCTGTATTATAAAGAGGTTTATATAAGTTTTACTTGGTTTGAAGTGAAAGTTTCTGAAGATCCTCTTATCTTGTGTGCTTTCTTCATAGCTGCTTCGTTAACATGGCTGCGAATAAAGTAGAACTCTGCCCTGGTCTGAAGGAAGCATCCACCAGGATCGCCTTTGCCGATTATGCTCTCTCTCCCCAACAAACAGCCAGCTCTTGGCTTTGGTCTTCAGGTAAGAGAATGCATGTTTGGCTTGTTGAGTTTTGCCAACAACATGCTTATTTTTTATTGATTTGTTGTGAATGTTTCCACAGACAGGTGTTCCTTTTTCCTAAAGAGATGTTGCTGACTACCAGGTTGTCCTGCCCATTCCGCCGTTGCCTGCTGCATGTCGTAAACAACGACACAGGAGAGGAGCTGGAGAAGCACAGAGGGTCATCCTTTGTCTTTGAACCCAACCAGGTCTAACATGAATTGTATTTCACTGATAGATGTTGTCTTTTCATTTCAAAAAATCAATTCCAATCCTAAAAAAATTCTAAGGTGAATGTGAATTTAGGGAAAATAGATGTTTGTCTCCATGGTTAAACCGATGTTTTCATTTCAGGGTGGTTATACCTTTGTGGCAGAGGCTGTTGTCGATCGTGAAATAGATTGGGATAGTGCCGAGTGGAGAATACAAATGATTGGCTCGCACGAATCGCTTCCAAAACTGTCCCGTGAAACTCCGGTTGATGCATTCTTTGTGAAGGAAGTTCAGGGGTATTACATTCCCGATGCTAATGATGTCACATGCCGGTAAAAAAAATAGTTATTTAAAAATAACGTTCACATTGTCAGTAGAATGATGCAAAACTAAATGTACTCATAACTATTTAAAACTGTTTCACAGATGCATTGTTCGAGTAGCTGCAGATACCGTGGGAACAGTTCAGTGTGAAACCTCCAATCGAAGTGTGACGGTACGTCTCTCAGTTCTGGATGAGGATAAAGAGGTGGTTGGAAAGACTGGGAAGGCCTCAGTGCTACTTCCTGTGGTTAACCTTTTCGCTAATAAAGGTTTGCACATTTATTCACACTAACATGGTTCAATTTTTGCAAATGCAGGGGTGTGTCCAGAGGGGGGCTACAAAAAGACTGGCCACACCAGTTGCCACCCCAATACTGAGACAGCAATACAACTATAGCATATAAACAATAAAACATCAAATGTAAGAGCACATTTTCCCCATGATGCTCAAAAGTCTGATTGTACAAGCAGACACTCCGCTGTGTAAACACGAGTTATAGATCACTGAAGAATTGTTTTCCCATACAGATTTTTTTCTGTTTTTGCATTTTGATTTAGTGATTGTTCAGAGATTCAGAACAGCAAATAATCATTGTGAAATGTCAATCAATAGTTTTGTTGTCAATTAGATTTCCAATTATGTCACACAGCTACTTGTCATAAAAAAGGGCTAAGAAACCAAATCATAAAACAGCAGCAATGCAAAAATATAGCACTAAAGGAATGGATATATACACAGAGTGGAGTAACATAACCAAAGCAGTGCAATATGAACTTATTTCTAAATATATTTACTAATGCGTTGGTATAGGGGTAGTTTTTCACTCAGGCAGGGTTGGTTTGACTAGCCCATCACCCAATATGAATGAAACCATCATTTGAAAACTGCACGCTGCATTTACTCATCTTACATATCTTTGATATTCAAATGTGTCTGCTACTGTGAAATGTTGAAATGTGACAGTACTTAAAAAAGGGGACACATTTTTTGGACAGCACTATGTTTATGTGCCAGTAGCACAACGATCATTGGTTTTATGTGTCAGAATTTCAGATACATTAAACATACCTTAACTTGAGAATATGTTGGAATGTATGATTTTTTATTACCTCTGTGCATCCCTTTAAAAAGTACAAATCTAATCAGGAGCTCAGTGAGCAAAAGAACAAAAGAATTTTCACAACACTTGTTTAACTCATAACATGAAATTAAGGTTAATAATATAACTTAGATCACAACATCTTCAGTCTTACTAAAATTGGTTGAAGCAAAAATGAGTACACCCCACAACAAAAACTACTACATCTAGTATTTTGTATGACCACTGTGATTTTTCAAGGACAGCACCAAGTCTTCTAGGCGTGGAATGAAGAAGTTGGTGATTTATTGCTACATCCATCTTTTTCCATTGTTCAAGAATAACCTCTTTAAGAGCCTGGATGCTGGATGGAGAGTTATGCTCAACCTGCCGCTTCAGATTTCCCCACAGGTGTTCAGTTAGGTTCAGATCAGGAGACATACAGTACTTCTCGTCACGTCTTCTTCCGCCTATCCGGGTCCGGGTCACGGGGGCTGCATCCCAACTAGGGAGTTCCAGACCAGCCTCTCCCCGGCCACTTCCACCACCTCCTCCGGTAGGAGCCCAAGGCATTCCTGGGCCAGATTGGAGATGTACTTTCTCCGTGTCCTGGGTTGAACAGGGGGCGTCCTGCCGGCAGGAAATGCCTGACACACCACCATGGGGAGGTGTCCAAAACACCTCAACTGACTCCTCTTGATATGGAGGAGCAGCAGCTCTACTCCGAGTCTCTCCTGAATGTCCGAGCTCCTCACCCTATCCCTAAGGCTGAGCCCAGACACCCTGCAGAGAAAACAAATTTTGGCCGTTGTATCCGCGATCTTGTTCTTTTGGTCATTACCCAAAGCTCAAGTCCTCATACTTGAATTCCTTCACTTCCTCCACTTGAGGCAGGACCTCTCTCCCGCCTCGGAGTTGGCAAGCTGCCCTTTTCCGGTCGAGACAAACTTGGCCATTCAATCACCTTCACCCTGTTCTTCTTCAGAAATGCAACAGCAGCTTTAGATGTGTTTTCGATCCTTGTCGTGTTGGAAAAGTGCATAACGACCAAGTGCACGGAGTGATGGCAGCATCTTCTCCTTCAGTATAGAGCAGTATATTGTCGAGTTAATGATGCCATCAATGAAATGCAGCTCCCCAACACCGGCAGCACTCATGCAGCCCCACATAAGGACACTGCCACCACCATGCTTCATTGTAGGAACCATGCTTTTCTCTTTGAAATCCTCATCTTTATGATGCCATACAGTTTTGAAACCATTAGTTCCAAAAACAGTGATCCTTGTCTCATCACTCCAGAGTATAGAGCTCCGGGAGTTGACGTCACGTTTCCCGGCATGCAACAGTTCAAATCGAAACGGCGCCATTAGGCAGGCAGAAGCTGGCAGCTGGACTATTTGTTATTGTCAGAAAACTCAATCAAATGGGAAATATGGTAGATTCCTGTTGTGCCCCAGGGTGCAGAACAGACGCGGACGACATAAGGAATGAGCCATCTACAGGATTCCCCAAGATCCGGAGCGCCGCTAACGTTGGATCATTGTAATAAAACGCGCTAGTGACCGGGCTAAAATGAAGCTGTGGGATCCCGAGAGTAAAGGTTTTTGCTTATGCAGCGACCACTTCATATCAGGTACTTAAACCAACGTTTCCTCAACTGTATACGGTATTTATTTCAAATGCTTTTATTACGATTCTTAGTGGGCTTCCTAAACTTATTTTGGCGTGGCTTTTTCTGTCTTATTACTCATAGCAACAAGTAAACGTCACGTAAAACGTTGCCTCGTGAGTTCTGCGTGCTGCCGTTTCCGTGTTTTATGATCACAGCAATTAACCGGCTAAGCTGTATTTAATTTTTAAGCAACGGTTGATCAATTGTCAGATCACACATAAAAAGCACTTTGGATTGCTATTATCTGTCTCACCGAGTCAGATCTCAGACAGATCCTGAGACGCTCCTGCCTGGCATATTTATTTTATTCACGAAAAAAATCAAACTAGTGTTTTCTCTTGGCATTCAGTTTATACATTCAAACAGCACAGCACTTTATTTAAACTACTTACATGTAAATCTATGTTATTTGTCCGTCCATCCATCCATTTTCATCCTCTTACCTGGAGTCGGGTTGCGGGGGCCGTAGCGTCCAGCTCCTCCGGCCTGGGGAATCCCAAGGGGTTCCCCGGCCAAGTCCGGTGTAGTCCGCTCCGACAGCTTCTGGCGTTTTTAAAAAGTATCCCAGTGGCACGGTAAGGGTCGGAGATGTTTAGTCTATTTAATTTCTGACTATATAAAACGATTTCTTCGGTTTTAAAGTGTGAAGTAAACTCCAACGAAGTAAAATCCAAGCGGATCCCGTTCACGTTCATGGTTACATCTGTGTTTGTTTACCTTTTTTTCCTGCCAAAATGGCGTCTACTAACTGAGAGTCACGTGGGGTCTGGAGCTCTATAGAGTCCCAGTAGTCTTCCTCTCTTTCAGCATGGGCCCTAGAAAATCCTAGGCATGCGTTTTTGTGCATGGGCTTTAGGAGAGGCTTCCTTCAAGGACGGTACCCATGCATGCCATTCCTTGGCAGTGTGCGCTGTGTGGTATCGCAGGAATCTGTCACTCCTCTTTGGCTTTCTACTGCTTTAGCTAACTGCAGTGAACTTGCATGGTGATTTTCTTCAGCCCTTCTCATCAGAAGACGCTCCTGTCGAGATGTTAACTTCCTTGGATGACCTGGACGTCACCGTAAGATGGTTGCACTTCCATCTTTCCTAAATGTTTGGATGACTTTTGCTACAGTAATTTGACTGATATGGAAAGCTTTGCTGATCCTCTTGTAGCCCTCACCTTTTTTGTGTAAAGAAATGACTTCCTTTCTCAGATTTTGTGACATTTCTCTTCCATGTGGAGCAATTGCTGACAGCATGAAATGAGAAGGGCTTTTCTTTAAATAATGCCCTTTTATAGTCACCTGTCTGCTGGACACCTCTTAAATGAATCATTAGACTCACCTGTGGTTGAATGCCTGTTAAGTTGAATTGTGTAGTCAGTGTAACTTTTCTTCTAAGACTGTAATTGGGGTGTACCGGTACTCATTTTTGAAACATGGGCTTTAATGGATTTGTTAGGAAAATCACTTTTTGTGTGAAAATTAACTAATCTTGTTTGCAATCAATGGCTCACATTTGTGGGAGTATTGTGCACCATGGTATCTCATAGAACATGTTGATTCCGTAAGGACACTTAAGGTTTTCTGACAAATGTAGCGGGGTGTACTCATTTCTGCTGAGCAATATGTGTGAATGACACAATCTCCTATTATCAGAAAAAGGTACTTTATATTGTTTGAAAACCTTGCAATTCAAACCATGTCAGAGTAATTAGACTCCAGCAACACAGAGCAATATTTTATTGTTTTGTACAAAAAGTGCTTATACATTATGGCTGTAGTTCTCTGGCTAATGACATCCAGCACACCACTAATGATTTCTACCTGGTATGGAGACGGCGTGCTTTTCAAATGTGTGCAAGAAAATTTTGAGTTACTGGACTGCATTTATTTATTTTTTATCAGGTAAATGTCAACTTGTTTTCTGTTACAGACACCAGTCACGTGGATGAAAACAACCATACTGTAAGTGAACTCTGCTTTATTTTTCTTTCTCTACCAGATTACACAGTAGTCGTAAGTTTGTATAAATTTGCATTCACCCACACACACACACACACATTCACACAGACAAAATCTGACAAAAAGAAGAAAAGCAGATTTTGGAGGAGGTCTATTGTTGTTATGCTCTGGCTTACTGCTGTTTTTCATGGACAGATATAGATTTAAACACACGTTAACAAACCAGTGCCGCATGAACCGCTCTTAAAGAGCTGATTTACTGGGAAACTGTTATCACTTGATGTTTTTGAAATAGGATCAGGCTAAACGTGAAAATAGTCTTCTACCCCTATTTCCAGCATTAGCTGACAATAGAAAATTAACGGTGAAATACTTGGATAAGAAAAGGCAGTCAGACCTACATTCCACTGTAAGTTTGCATTCATGGACTTGTCCATCTTGGCTCATGAAGGGAGGGAAGGCTGTTGTTGAATTAGTGCTCAGGAGAGAACAGACACATCTTGGCTAGAAGAAACTAACCATTAGCATTAGCGACACCATACATGGCAGAACTTCTTCAGGCTTTTGTTATTTGTGGACATAGAACATCAATGTTGCAGAGCAAACAGTCAGTGGTAGAGTCGTGTTGATGTTAGCCAATCAGAGGAGAGATGTCCAAATATCAGGAAATAAGACTCCAAATCCGGCTGTCTTCTAATTCCCTTTTTGGTTCTTTTTTAAAAACACAGATAAGGTTTTCCTTTACCTTGCTGACGGTTTCGTTTGCGGCTGCAAACATCTTCAGAGCTGACGATGATGGTGGCGTCACTTCCTACTCCGGGCAGCAGAGGACGTTGTCTTTAATCAATTTCCCTCTGGGATTAATAAAGTATTTTTGAATTGAATTGAATTGAAAACCATGTAATGGACTGGGACAGCACAAGGATCATAAACACAGAACAACAGAAATACAAAAGATGGATAAAAGAAGCTATAGAGATAAGGAGATGTGGGCGTGGGACCATAAACAGAGACAATGGAGTTTACACGTTGGACCGCGCATGGGACTGCATCATTGGAGAGGGGAGAGCGGGCAGCAGAGGGTGACAACATCCTCTGCTGCCCGCGGATAAACGGAGTAGGAAGTGATGCCACCATCAGCGTCAGCTCTGAGGATGTTTGCAGCCGCAAACGAAACCGTCAGCAAGGTAAAGAAAACCTTATCTGTGTTTAAAAAAGAACCAAAATGGAATTAGAAGACAAACACAGCAATAATGTACAAAAGATCTTTAAAAAAAACTGCTGTCTTCTGCTCCCCTCTGCTTTGGCTAACTACTTCCTGAAACAGGAGCACCAGAGCTTTTTTCACAAGGTATTACTTTATATTAGAGACCAATGCAAAAGTATTGAGACAATACATGAACTTGGTTGAGTCAAATGTATGGCTGTGCAAAGAATCACATTTGTGCTTCAAAAGGATGTCAATAAATCATTTGCCCATCCACCCGTTCACAATGTTGAATCACTTTTCTCTCACAACAAAGCTAATTATAAACATCTGCTTAATTCTTTACTTGGGCTAAGTTACAGGCATAGAAAAATCGGCAACTGCTTAAATAAAGTCGTGTTTGAATAGCATTTCATTTTATCATGATTTTGTTTCTCTCTGCTTGTTTTTTGTTTTGAACAAATTCTTTTAAAGGGACTTTACGGAGTTTTGAATTTTTATGCTCGCGATTGCCCCCTCAGGCCAAAAGCGTAACGGCAGCTTCAATAGTAGGCTCGTGCACGAGGCGCGCATGCTGTACGTGCACACTCCTTAACAAAAATAACAGCTGAGACAGTCCCTTGTGTGTGTGTGTGTGTGTGTGTGTGTGTGTGTGTGTGTGTGTGTGTGTGTGTGTGTGTGTGTGTGTGTGTGTGTGTGTGTGTACCGGAGGACAGAGGACAGGAGAACACACAGCTAATTAATTAAATAGTGTGGTTCTGTACCTCTCTCTTCAGCACAGCCGACAAAGGTTTAAGATGGGTCAGTCCTCCTGCATGCTCAGATCATTCCCTTCCCTTGCTTGAAAAATTGTTCCAAAATGAAAGTTGAACCCACATCTTATCTGTGAATTCAATGCCGTTCGGCGAGTCTCAAATAAAAATTTGGGCATCTTACTGTAAAAAAATATACCATTAATGTAAAAAAGAAACTCTAAAAAAACTATGTTCACACCCAGAATCGAACACAGGTCTTCTGTATGAATGCCCGAGGGTTTACTAGGCGAGCTAAAGCGCCAGTGACATCCTTTGTTTCTGTAACATTTATATCCTTGATGACAGCTGAAACAAAGTTCAAAGAATGGTTCGGAGCGAAAATGGCTATTTTGTTGCTAATTTGCAGGAAATATCTAGAAGAAAGTTCTACAGAAAGTAGCTAAGGGTCCTCAGAAATGTAGCTAGCTTTGTCACTAGGCGTTAGGAACAGTGACAAAGTGGCACTGCCTCTCTCTCTGCTGCTAAAGCTACGGATAGCAAATGCTAACGGCTATGCCTGAGCGTGAACGCGCATGAAGCAGCCTGCTCGACCCGAGTATCTCTCTTTTTCTATGATTTTACAGAAAAACAGGCAATCACAGTAAAAATGCCAGGGCTCATTCTACAGGACCAGGGCATTGCAGGAGAATGTATGAAGAAGACATTTATTATTTCTATACATGTTTTGGCTGTCAAACTTCCATAATGCCCCTTTAAACTCAGTTCGTTTCAATGTCACGTATGTAAGAGTTTCCCCCATGATATAATCCTGACTAACAAGCCCTTTCCCTCCTTTTTCCTTATTTTGCTTCCGTAAAAGAGAAAAGAACGTGGGTTTTTTCTCCTAATCTTCATCCTTTTGAATCATCAGTACAAATTACATTTATATGTTCACAAACACCTAAAATTAGTGCTGGTTTTCAAGTATTTAGACATCTGTTTATAATTTGATTGCCTCTTTTGTGCTTCTCAGGTTCATGAGTACAAGGTGCAGATAGAAGTACTCAGTAAGAGCTGGGATCTGGACGAGTCACAGTTGGCTTTTGCTCAACAGAGGAAGAAGAAATGATAGGTGAACACATGATGAGCTTCTTATCTGTATTACGTTTGTTTCGGATAGACAGATAAAGATAAAGATATAAAGATAATTTTTTTCTGTTTTATTCTTCAGAGGATGGTTAGTAGTTAAACCTTCTACTATGTGCAGGTGTTTGAACTTTTCCAGTGATGCTTTAGTCTTCTTGTATTTGAGGAGCAGTCAGGGGGCGGGGCCTACACAGTTCATTGTCTGTTTCTGATCGCCAGAGGCCTGTAATCACAAGACAAATGAACACAGCTGCTTTTACAGAACACAGTGTGATTTTTTTGTGTGTCCATTAATCACCGGCTGTGGCTGTAATCCTGTCCTCTGCCACCATCTCTACATTTCCAGCTTTAATCATGCTGCACAAATTAGATCAATTAGAAAAACGCAGCTTTAAAACATTTTATACGGAAGCCTCTTATCTATGAAGAGGGGTGTGAATTTTATCGCTGCGTGCATGTCGCGGATGATGTTTTGATGTGAAAGAGACGCTGCGTGCAGACGGTTTGCATGATTGCCTGGAGAGGAAGGCTAGTCTGCTGACACTGGGTTCTCACGCGCTTTTGTTCCTGCGGACAATCATGCTAGGATTTATACATTCAGTTTGCATGCCATGAAATCTACTGATGATTAGCATTAGTGTCACATGGAAGATGGATCCTGAGGATTTGGTGCTGCCCTAGAAATATCGGTCTTAATTTTTCAACATGACATTCCATGAGTGTGTGTGTGTGTGTGTGAGACAATGTTGAGGTTTTTACTTGTATACTGTTGCTAATCTCTGTTTGTAAGGGTTTCACTCTTTAGGTTATACTCATAACCTCCTTTGTAATCTCAATAATTTTATAAAAATGGGTCGATGGGATGTCAAAAGAAGTTGGCTCTTGCCACCTGGTGCCCAGGGAAATATCTCAGCAGAACAGTGAATTAGTTTCACCCAGTTTAAAGCTCTCAGTGGTAAGACTGTGGCCTTGATCATGCTCCCCTACATGCTACACAGTTTTACATGCGGTACCAAGCTTTGAAGCATACTTTACAAACTGTTTAGCAAGCTGCAAACAAATTGCTGTGTTTTGCATGTGGATGGACATTTGTTCATCCATCCATTTTCAGCTGCTTATCCGGAGCCCAGTCGCGGGGCCAGCAGCCTAAGCCAAGAGGCCCAGACTTCCCTCTCCCCAGTTACTTGGGCCAGCTCCTCCGGGGGAATCCCAAGGCGTTCCCTTGTGTAGTGGAGTAATTAATATATGTATTTGGGTGCTTTTAAAGCTTAATATATTACCTTTACTTATGACTAATGAGCTGTGATATTCTATATAAATATAGGATATCAACCTTATTAGTCTTTGGATGTTTAATCAGAAGATTCTAGGATTCTTTGCTTTTTCAGAGATCAAACACACTTCGTCTCAATTCAGACAGTCAGGTTCATAAAAGATAAGAAATTTATTTTCTAAAAAAATAAAAACATGACAAGTTAACCAAGGCTAATGTGATGGATGATAAGTGGATGTGATGTGATGTGTGGTGATTTAATGGTGTGTGTTTATCAGAACCTTGTATCTAGAAGAACTGAGTTCTGGGTGTGAAAAGGAATTTGGTTTGCATTAAACTATGAAGTTGGTTCTTATCAAAACGTCATCAGACGCAATCTGGCTGTGTTCTACGTACACCTGAGGAGACCCTTTCGGATCCGAGATGTCGGGGGGGTTCGGGTGACCCCAAGGTACCGAGGTTCGTAGAAAAGACTGCAGTACAACCAGGTCGGTCCAGAGTCGTCTCTCGGATCACAACAGATAGATGAAATCGTTTGCGTCTAGAACAGCTGTTTCTGAATAGCTGAAGGAACCGTTTTTCTGTGTCAGCTGTAGGCAGCTTTTAGCAGGGTTTTTTGACAGCTTGTCAAAAATGCTCTGGGTTAAATAGGGTTGGCACCGGATAGCCTGTCCATGGCTTTCTCTAGAACTCACAAGAACTAGAACTAGAACTGGAACTGACTCACGGTGAGTGAGCTCTGTTTTTGTGATAGTCATATCATAAGCAAAATTTTAGAAAAGCTTGTTTCAATCAAACTCAATGATTTTATCAACACCTGGTTTTAGGGTGAACCACAGCACTGAGACGGCCCTTCTGAAGATTTTAAATGATTTTAGAGTAAACTATGACAAACGGAAGGTGACTGTGTTGGTTCTACTGGATCTAAGTGCTGCCTTTGGTACAGTAGACCTCACTATTTTAACTCGTTTAAAACAGATCGGCCTCTCTGGTGCTGTTCACTAGTGGTTCACATCCTACCTCACAGACAGGACTTTCATGGAGAGTTTGGATACCTGTTCCTCTAGGGTCAATGGGATTACATGTGGTGTGCCCCAGGGTTCAATTTTAGGCCCAATCCTTTTTAACCTTTATATGCTCCCTCTTGGCAGTGTCATCAGGAGACACGAGGTGAATTTCCACAGTTACGCTGATGATACACAGCTGTACATCTCTGTGTCTCCTGATGACACACGGCCAATGGACACACTTTTTAATTGCATTTTAGACATCAAATCCTGGATGGCAGAAAACTTTCTCCAGCTCGACCAGGACAAAACTGGAGTTTTAGTTTTTGGTCCTGAGGCCCAGAGAGAGAAGCTTTTACCAAAATGACGATCACTGTCTCTTAATCCATCTTCACAAGTGAAGAACTTGGGTGTCATCTTTGACTCTGAGCTGACTTTTATCCATCATATTAAAAATATCACCAAAATAGGTTTTTATCATCTAAAGAACATCGCCAGAGTCTGCCCCATTCTCTCTCGGGCCAATACGGAGACGCTGATGCGTGCTTTTATCACCAGTAGAATAGACTGCTGCAATGCCCTGCTTTCTGCTCTTCCTAAAAAGAGGATTTCAGGTTTACAACTATTACAAAACTCAGCAGCACGTGTCCTGACGAAGACCAGGAGGCGGGAGCACATTACTCCAGTTTTAGAATCACTGCATTGACTCCCCGTATGTTTCAGGATCGATTTCAAAATACTTTTAATGGTTTTTAAGTGTCTTAATGGTCTTGGGCCTTCTTATCTTTCAGAATTGCTTTTACCGTATGAACCCACGCGGTCTCTGCGCTCCTCTGGCAGCCGTAAAGTTAGGACGCATATTCACGGCAAGGCGTCTTTCCAGTACTACGGTCCTCGCCTCTGGAACGAGCTGCCAGGGGACCTCAGGACTGCTGAGAACGTTCATGTTTTTAGAAACAGGCTCAAGACCCGTCTTTTTAGCTTAGCTTTTAACTGAATACTCTCACTTTTTAAATTAATTAATTACTTCGTTTATTTATTTGATCTATTTATTTTATTTATTTAATGTATTCTTTCTTTATACGTGCTTTTTAAACAGTTTTTTACCTTGATTTATGATCAACATTATTTTAATATCTATATAACTTTTTATATTACAATTCTCATTTTAGCTCTTTGGATTTTATAATTTAACCTTAATTTAACCTTTTTCCAGTGCTTCCTCTGTGGGAGCCCTCTGCCCCGGCGGTGGTGGTCGCAGAGGCGGTTTTACCATTAGGCATAGGTCGGCTGCCGCCTGGGGCCCCCTTGTGTTGGGGGCCCCTAGCCCTGACCGCCGGCACCCCTCTGTTAATGCCACCATATTCTTATTACCAAACTAATTCCTGAACTGTTCAAGATATCATTAAAATTCCAAAAGAGCTGAAAAGATAAAAAAAAATGGGGCTTTTCGTGCATATACAACACATTACGGTAGCCACCAGGATTCCCTGTCTTGAGCGCAACGAATCACAAGACAGATTCAGAGACGTGCTGAGTTTGTCATCCAAAATTCTCCGTTTTATAACTTTTGAATGGCTGATCAGATTCGAATAATTCCAACGGTTCCTAAAAGTACGTAAAAGCAGCTTTCCAACGATCTATAGAATGAAGCAATCAGAGTTATGGAAAATATCGCTACGAGGGGAAATCCTGCTGTACAGCCTGATTGAAACGGAGCGCAGCGCCGCAGTGAAAGCGGATAACGGAACGGGGAAGCTAATTAGCATAAAAACCAGCATGAAATTATGGAAATGCCTCAAAGAAAATCAACACAATCTATTAGGTGTCCCAGAAGGCTTATATCTGAAGACAGTGACCACGAAGAAGGACAGATCTCCGGTGAACCAGGATATGAATGTTTGTTCAGTCTTTATTTTTTATTTTTTTATTTGAACAACCCTCAACTATTTGCTAATCGTAAGATTCAGCTTCATTCCAGCATTATTTATCTTTTTACAATAAATAGAGAGGCTTCCATGAGGCATCCTGACCAGATGCCCAAGCCACTTCAACTGGCTCCTTTCGACATGGAGGAGCAGCAGGTCTACCCTGAGCCCCTCCCGGATGACCGAGCTTCTCACCCTATCTGTGAGGTTGAGCTCAGCCACCTTGCGGAGAAAACATATTTTGTGTATGTGTGATCTCATTCTTTCAGTCACTACCCAAAGCTCATAACCATAGGTGAGGGTAGGAATGTAGATCCACTGGTAAATCAAGAACTTTGCCTTCCGGCTCAGCTTTCTCCTTACCACAACAGACCGGTACAACGCTCGCACCACAGCAGACACAGCACCAATCTGCCTCGGGTGGATCTCATCCATCCCCGGGGCCTTTCCACCAAGGAGTTTTTTGACCACATCAGTGACCTCGGCCCCAGAAATTGGAGAGTCCGACCTGAATTCCCCAGACTTCGCTTCCTCACTGGAAGACGTGCCGGTGAGATTGAGGAGGTCTTCAAAGTTTTCCGCCCACTGATCCGCAACGTCTCGAGCAGAGGTCAGCAGCATACTGTCACCACTGTAAACTGTGTTGGTAATGTACTACTTTGCCCTCCTGAGACGCCGGGTGATGGACCAGAATCCCCTTGAGGCCTTACGGAAGTCTTGCTCCATGGTTTTACTGAACTCCCACGCCCAGGATTTCGCCTCTGCGACCAACCGAGCCGCATTTTGCTTGGACTGACAGTACCCATCAGCTGCCTCTGGGGTCCCACAGGTCAAAAAGACCTGATATGAATCTTTCTTCAGCTTGACAGCTTCCCTCACCACCGATGTCCATCAGCGGGTTCATGGTGTCACCACGACAGGCACCAAGAACCCTGTGGCTGCAGCTCCGATCAGCTGCCTCGACAATGGAAGTACAGAACATGGCCCACTCGGACTCAATGTCCCCTGCTTCCCTCAGGATGTGTTTGAAATTCAATCGAAGGTGGGAAATGAAGCTCCTTCTGACAGGAGATTCTGCCAAACATTCCCAGCAGACCCTCACAATACGTTTAGGCCTGCCAGGTCTGACTGGCTTCCTCCCGCACTATTGAAGCCAACTTACCACCAGGTAGTTGTCAGTTTACAGCTCCGCCCCTCTCCACCTGAGTGTCTCAGACATGCACCCGCAGATCAGATGAAACGACAACAAAGTAGATCATCGAACTGCAGCTGCCACCTTACCCAGGGGTTTGAGTGTCCCAATGATCCTAGGTTGTCTTAGGCTTTATGCCTCTGGTAGGGTCACCTATGGCAAACAGGTATTATAGATACAGTATATATATAATGAGAGGGAGAGAGAGAGATTTTTTTTTCAATTCAAGTTTATTTATATAGCGCCAAATCACGACAAGTCATCTCAAGGCACTTCACATAATAAACATTCCAATACAGGTCAGTTCATTAAGCCAATAAGAAAAAAGTTTCCTATATAAGGAACCCAGCAAATTGCATCGAGCCACTGACTAGTGTCAGTGACTTTACAGCAATCCTCAAATAGATATAGATATATATAGGTGTGTATGTGTGTGTGTGTGTGTGTGTGTGTATATATATGTATATATATATATATATATATATATATATATATATACATACACATACATACACACATATATATATATCTATCTATATATATTTATATATAAATTATATAGGTATATATATAGCTCAATAAGTATCAAAGAAACGCTTCAACAGAAAAGCGGGGATTCTGCTAAAATGATGGATTGTCTCATCCTGATGCAGAAGTGATGCCCATTTCATTTCTAACCTTAGGAGTGGATTCATGTTAGTTACAGTAGTGCAACAGTGCCATCTAGTGAACATGTAGCTGCACAGCACTTGGCACTGTTTTTCACTGTTACACCCAAACATCAACACTATTAAACACTTGTTATGCAGAGGACACAATGTATATTTAAAATGTTATAAGTTTTACGGTTGAAAAGGTATAAAATAAATAACTCAATAAAGAGGTTAGAAAATAATCAACAGAGGACATGGCTCACAATCTAAAAGATTTGAAGCTTTCGACTACAACGAACACAACAAGGTGTGTCAAAGGAAAACTCGACACACCAGAAAGCAACACAAAGATCAAAGGAGACGACAAGAAGACAGCTGTTGCATCCACATCCGCCTCCAAGCAGGAAATGGTAAGGTTTTAAACAACACTCTGACTCAAGTAAAGCCCTACAGGGATTACCAAAGTGTGGTGCGCGCACCCCTGGGGGTGCACGAGCTGCCGCTAGGGGGTGCGCCAGGTGAAAAGTGTAATGGCTGCGGAGCTCAGAGAAGTCTGTCATGTGTCACTATTAGCGTAGAAACTCATTTGTGGGTGGGCCTAAGAAAAAGTAAGTGGGCCCAATAAATGTAATTGAAAACAGTATATATTTGTGCCCGCGCGCGTGTCTTCCACATGTGCCCTAGCTTCATAATAACAATGCGCCGAGCTTCAGCACTCTGGCCTGCGCACGCCGATATGTTCCGTATTTGATCATTTTTAACGGTGTTTGAGGAATCTGAAGGTGGTGAGTCATTCTGGCAGATTGTAACACCCTGTCTCATGCAGGTGTTCTGACATTGTAAACCTCACACACAGAACATTGTGGATGTAACAAAATAACAAGAAATGATTCCCATTCAGGCTATTGACAGCGCGCTGAAGATCTGAAGTTCAGAGTGCGTCTGTCAGAGATCAGACGCGTTCCGGCTGAACCACGGCTCACGGGTGCACATGTGAGCACATCTGGGCTGGGCAGAAGTTTAAATAGCGCCAATAACAAGACGCGGTGACTTGAGCGGCTGTGCCGCGTGCACGCGCACACACACACAGATTCAATAAGCGCGCACGCTGCTTTAACTCCGGCGCGCAGTCAGACTGAAGGCAGAAATGAACGCTGCCTCCACCACGATAAAAACTTTTAAGAGGTTATTTTTCATTCAAGGTCAAATTAAGATATTAGCTTCTGGGATGAGTCGGGTCCGCTCCAGCCAGTGACTCCGAACCTGACCACAACTCATGTTACTGCAGGATTTGTTATTCCAGTCAGCGCGGCAGTGGATCGCAGATTCAGCCACACCATAAAACAGCAATAAGTCGGTCTGAGGTAAAAGTGAACATCATGGCTATATCTTTTCCATCTTTTCCCCTATTGACATTTGATTACGCACAAGTAGGTGACCAGTTCAGGTTTACACAGAGCAGAAGGAAGGAGAGCGCTCTGGCCGCACAGGTTAAACGTTCCTACTTTAAGAAAACCGTTAAATTGCATTGTTTATGTGCTACCTGGGCACTCTAAATATTTATTTAAAATGAAATCAAAGGAAATTGTAATGGTATCGAATGTTTATTAATTACTATTTAAAAAATGAAAGTTATATATATATATATATATATATAGATAGATAGAGAGAGAGAGAGAGAGAGAGAGAGAGAGAGAGAGAGAGAGAGAGAGAGAGAGAGAGAGAGAGAGAGAGAGAGAGAGAGAGAGAGAGAGAGACATGCCCCGATGTGGGGGGGGGGGGGGGGGCGTCGACATGGTCGGGACATAGAAGGGGGTGCGCGGCTAAATAAGTTTGGGAACCACTGCTCTACAACACTGTCAACTGTGAGCTAATATATCGTGTGTACATTTAAAATCTGTAAACTGAGAAATGATGTGTCAATAATTGTCATTTTATCACATACCTGCTAAATTACATTTCTTAATGATAAGTCGTCTGTTCCGTTAGCATGCTTTGCATCAACACTCACTTTTAAGCTTTATCACAATCAAATCTAACGCTATCTGTGAGGTTTTAACAAGGTCAAGTGGAGCTGGCAGTATGGTGTGTCCTCATCAGAAAGACATTTACTGTTTGTGTAATCTAAAATGCTGCCTTTTCACTGCAAAACTCTGATTGTTTTGTAAAATGTTGGGTGAGTGGGTCTCATTTTGTTTACCTAACGTAATTAGTGTGCAGTGAGAATAATGTTTTTCAGAAACCTAGGAACCAGACATGTCCACACTTTTCCTAATTTAAAAAAAACATTCTAATCTGCTTAAATGTGAATTTAGAAAGAACACTTTCTTCCTCTTGCACTTCAGCTTGAAATCATCTGAGTGGCGGTTGTGTTAAATGATCCTTTGTTTAGCATTGTTTATCCAATGACTGGATGAACAAGCTTGGATCATCACCATGAACTGAGCTGCTGTCAAATCTAGAAAATCCATCCACTGCTGACTGATTAATGACACGTCTCTTTGATTTTAGGTTGTGAGAGACAGATTCAATATTAGATAGGACATTAAAGAAAAGGCAGCTGTGGTCACTCACATGAACCTCTTCAACATGTACCAGTGTACCACTGCTGCCTTATTTGGGACTGACACCCGTCATCACTGAGCCTTACATTAGACAAGTTCATAATAATCACATTGTCAGAGCTATCCAGTCGACCAATAAATTTGTACATAGAGTTCCTTAGGACTGCTGGTAAACAATTAACTTGAGCATTTACAAACATTTCACTTGCACCATCTTGGCAGCTTGAGTAGAGTTCTCATAGCATCATTGTAGGCAGTCTGAGCTCTAGTCCACACGTAGCCGGGTTTTTTAAAAAACGAATATCCGCCCCTCCAGAAACTTGCATCCACACCACCTCGTTTTAAAAACAAAACTCTGTCCACATGTACCTGGATAAATACGTTGTTAAGGACATGCCAGACCTGTAGGTGGCAGTACTTCCCCCGTTCTTAACCTCGTCCTTCGTCTGTGGTCTTCCGCAAGGAGCAGTAATTCCGCTTGCAAAAACAAACAAGCAAAAAGCGCTTGGACAATTGATGGATCAGGTAGTGACAGAGCGCAGCTCTGAGGGCTTCCATGATGTCGGCTAGTGTAAACACAGGTCGCACACGTGATGTCAGCATTTTTTTGTCGCGGAAAGTGACGTTGCGGACCTTAAAACTCCGGTTTTGTCCGTCCACACGCAGACACCCAAAACGGAGAAAACGCAGATCTTCACTTTGGCCGGAGTTTTTAAAAAGATCCGTTTTCGTGTAAAAAAACTCCGTTTTCGTGTGGATGACAGGCCAAAACGTAGAAAAATATCTACGTTTTGGCAGATCCCCGGCTACGTGTGGACAGGGCCTAAACCTTCCTCATATTTGCTTTCGTGTAACGGAACCACAAGTGAGCTGTATATAAAGAAGTACAGAACACTCGAAACAAGAACATTTTTACATCATTAGAACATGTGCCAAACCTATGCACAAGAGCTGTAGCCTGAGCATACAACCTGCGACGTTCTCTCAACATGTCAACATCAGACATTACCTCAGTCAGGATATGACCCAAATATTTCACCTTACTGACCGCTTCCAAAACATTCCCTGCTAATAGAAAAGCAGGGAAAGTCATTTTGAGGTCATCTCTAGTGCGGCATATCACCACTCCACTTTTGGCAGTATTATACTTAATGTCATAATTGTCCCCATACCCAGAACATACACTAAGCATCTCCTGCAACCCAGCACTGCTAGGACTGAAGACAACAAGGTCATCTGCATAAAAGAGATATTCACACAGACACTGCCGATCACGCACCCTGTCACGGCTGCCAGCCTTGAGTGAAGAGCAGAAGCCAGGATCACCCTGCCCTAGTGATCAGCCTGACACCGCCCCTCATTCTCCTCTCTCCCAGGCTGCTGAGGAGCACAGCTGAGCTGCATCTGGTTGATTGCCAACACCTGTATAAAAAGGCTGTGCCCAGTGGCGGTTCTACATCGAATTACTCCCCGGGCGAGGCCCCCTTTGAGCGCCCCCCCCCCCCAAACCGCCCCCCCCCACCACCACCACACCACCCCACCTGCACAAACACACGCATGTTTTCTACAAACAGGCATGTTTATTAGAACGACTATTGAACATTCATTTTTATAAGTTGCACATATTTACATTAATTACTATGAAGTTGTCAGAATGTAAAGCACTATACATTATATACTGAATCAAAATATATAGAATCAAATATACAAAAACAAACAATAACTAAATATTAAGAATATATGAACATAATAGATAATAAATATTCTAAATAGCAAAAATATTTCACACATAACAAACTAAAGATAATCACTACAGCATTGCACTTAGAAGAGAAAACACAAACTAAAATTAAAACCTAACCTTGATGCAACGTCATCAATAATGTCATCACATGAAATCTGCTCCCCTACTGAGTGATTGATACTAATCAGAGCCAGGTTAGTGAGCCGCCCCTGAAACATAGCTGACCTCAGGTATGACTTGATCAAGTTTTGAAAAGCTCCTCTCAGCTTGAGCCGTAGTGACTGGCAGAGCAGTCCAAAAGTTGGGGTAGATCTCCAATAGATCTTTATCATGATCCATAATATTTTAGAATTGCCTCTGAAATTGTAATTTAAACTGACATTAAAAAAACTGTAGACTACCAAAAATGCCAACTTTTTACAGAACAAATCATGTAAAAAATAATCAGTGCAGCCATCTGCAATAAATAAACAGGATAGTTAGTGGTGACTGGGGTGTTTTCTTCTGCTTGTAGAGTTGTTTTATTTATTATTATGTGAACATGATCAACATGTGTTTGTTGTTGTTCAGGCAGGCCACAGGCTGCAGCGAGCATTTAACAAATCCTAGTTTGAATCAGTAAAAAAAGATTCAAGGACTTTTTTCGAACCATTTGAATATTCGTTTCAATATTTCAGCCCTGTTAGCTCTGTTAGCAATTAGTTGACCGCATTTAACCGTTAAAATCCCAGTTAACTGGTTCAAAAAATTGAAAACATGCATCATGAGAGCTACATACCTTTATCCTTTTCCTCTTTTTTCTTTTTTTTCCTCCTGAATAGGGCACCTGGTGGTTTTAGCCTTTTTATGTTCATCTCTTCTGTTTGGCTCCTGACTCAGTAAGTTTCCTTTAGTCAGGACTAAACTATTTGACCTTGATGGGGGGGTGACCACAAAATCGTTTTGTTTTTCCTTTTTTTATTCGGCCATTTCACACAATTCAGAGAAACCTGAAAGAATGATAGGCCTGTGTTTATGATATTATGAATGAAATATGGAAGAACGTTAAAATGTGATTGACTTTAGCCACGTTAATACAGTTGATTCAGCCCCTGCACGCTCATTTCATTTGGGAAAGACGCAGAGGTGAATTCCCCCGCCGCACCCCTCCCCTTCCTGTTCTTCATAGACACACGGTGCACGTGAACGTTCTCAGTCAGCATGAGCGCCTGCAGCTGCAGGGGGCGCCAACTTGCTGTTTCCAATCCAGACACTGTCAGATAATAGAAAACATCGGTGCGGCGCAGATTTCCTTTTTTTTTTTTTTTTACTCAGCGCTTGTGCGCCCCTTTTGTGTCATGAAAAAATGCCGCCCCGGGCAACTGCCCTGTCTGCCCGTGCCTAAAACCGCTACTGGCTGTGCCTTCAGCAGTCTGGCAGGCATTGATTTTGTTTTGTGAGCGCTGTTCCAGACCACACTCCACACTAGTTGGTGGCGGTAATGCACCAGTCGTTGTTTGCCAACCGCCAATGAAACACCAGAAGAAGAAGAAGAAGAAGAAGAAGAAGAAGAAGGATGGAAGGGAGGCAAGATGGCGGAAGGAGCAGACGTTCTGTAAGGAGCTCCGGTAGCAACCTCAAAGAATGGTCTAATTTAAGAACTATTATTACTTAATGTTTAATGAAAAATCTCATCGGGAATATAAAACTACCCTCTACAACTAGTACTGGTATTAGCTAAACAAGAGTGGATGAGGCCATACGTGAAACACGAAGAAATGGCTAAAGCTAACAGCAAAGCTCACAAAGCCCTGCTAACTCACGACTACCTTGGTTCGGAAAATATGGACACCAACTCAAGAGGTAATAAAAACCCACTTTCATCACCCTGCAAAGCCACAACATCACACAAAAAACAAAAAGGAGAAGAAGAAACCGACTCTAATGTATCCAACAGTGCGCTACTAGCCGCCATTGAAGGTCTACAAAAAATGATGGAAAGTTTTGGCGCTGACCTCAAACAAAATACACTCTCCATCTCTAACATTGCCAAAGCGGTTGAATTTAACAGCGCTGAAATTCAAGACTGTAAAGAGAAAAATAAGCAGATGGAAAAGCAAATAACTCAGCTGAAAACCACAAATGAAGTGTTAACCAAAAAAGTTGACAACTTGGAAAACAAAGCTTCAAACCTTGACCGATACCAAAGAAAATGGAACCTACGGCTCAAAGGGTTAAAAGAGGACAAAGAGGAGGACACAAGACAAAGTGTATCGGACATCATTAAAAAGATCCAACCCAGCTGGAAGGAGAAGGTTAACTTCATTCTGGATTCTGTTCACCGTATAGGCCCCAAAAACCCTGATCACCCAAGACAAGTCATCATACAATTCACCAGCCGTTTCTACAGAGATGAACTTTGGAGATCCACTAAACAACATCCCACATGCAGAGAGCTCAACATCCGATTCGCCGAGGACCTCACCAAGGAGGACCGTGAAGCACGTCTTGCGGTATGGCCTAGGGTGGAACAAGCGAGAAAAGCAGGGCTGAAAACCACCTTTAAAGGTCCATATGCCTTCATCAATGGACAGCGGGTTACACCCTAGCCAGTTTAACATAAACATGTGTAAGTGAAAATGAGACCACTTATGATTATTTACATATGTATGTAGTTGTAGTTGTATGAGGATACAGATCCGCAAATGTTATAAATGTTGTTCACTCAGATTATAGTTTTTGGGGATTGCTACCTAGGTTCTCTTATTGCTTTAGGTTAGCTCATCCTATATTGTTCTTTTTTGTTCATTATATGGTTATAAACAGCGAACTTTCGTTAATCTCTATCAATGCAAGAGGGTTGAGAGATATCACTAAAAGGAAAAGCCTTTTCTGATTCTGCAAAGGGAAAAATGCTGTGTTTACCTTTTTACAAGAAACTCATTCTACACATGAAGACAGCAACTTTTGGACTAAGCAATGGGGAGATGAAGCCTTTTTTTCTCATGGCTCTTCAAGGTCAGCTGGGGTTGCCATCTTGTTGAAAAACTTTCGAGGTAAAATTACTTCTATTGAGAATGATATTGTTGGCCGTTGGTTAATTCTTACCATAAACATAGAAAATTCTATTTTTATTCTAGTAAATATATATGGATATAATACCTTAACTCAAAATAAAATATTGCTGGAAGAAATAGGTTTACGATTAGACCATCTAAAAGCCAAACATTCCACCAATAATGTCCTTATTGGAGGAGATTTCAACCTTGTTCAGGATGAATTTCTGGATAGATGGCCATCTAAATATGAGATAAGCTACCCAAATCCATTATTTACCAACTTCTGTTTTGAACATAATTTTATGGATATATGGAGACACCTTAACCCAGTCACTCAGAAATTCTCATGGTTTAATTCAACTAATAAATCAAGGATCGACCATTGGCTTATCACTAATGACTTACTTTTATTATATGACTTCATCTCTGATATATCTGCTGCCCCACTAACGGACCATTACCTTATATCACTTAAAATTAAGCCGAAAAATAACACTTATAGAATAAACAAATATTGGAAATTTAACTCTTGCCTTCTCCAAAATGACCATTACTGTAAAAAAATAAAGTCACTTATTACAGATATTGTAAACTCAAAAGAGTTAAACAGTCCAACCACTAAATGTGAATTTTTAAAGTACAAAATCAGACAACTTTCCATTTCATTTAGTAAGCAACTTAAAAACAAACTTCAGGTTTTAGAATTAGACATTATACAAAAATTAAACTTATATTGCAATAAACCTAATCCATCTGGGATAGACAAGCAAAATGTCCTAACCCTTCAAATAAAGTTGGATAACATGTACATACAAAAAACTAAAGGAGCCTTCATTAGATCGAGAGCCAAATGGATTGAGGAAGGTGAGAAAAACACTGCTTATTTCTGTAACCTAGAAAAAAGAAGACAACAAAGAAATTCTATAAACTCTTTACTAATAAATAATGTTGAATCCACGGATGAAAAATTAATAGGACAAGAAATTTTCAACTTTTACCAAAATTTATATACTTCTAAATTTTCAGCCCCTAATTCTAATGCTTTTCTAAACCATATTGATTCCTTCATCCCTAAAATAGATGACTCCTTCCAAAATACCTGTGAAAAGGAAATTCCAATGAGCGAACTAGATAAGGCAGTCAAAAGATTAGCGATTAATAAAGCACCTGGCCCAGACGGCCTTACAGGTAACTTCTACCGTCACTTCTGGGAGGACATAAAACCTTTACTCTTTGAAGTTTTTTCGGAAATCTTTAATAATTCTACTCTTCCACCCACGATGAGACAAGGCATCATCATATCTATCCCCAAACCAGGCAAAGACCCAAGAAATATTGAAAACAGACGACCCATCACACTTAGAAATTCGGACTATAAATTGCTTACTTACATATTTACCTTATGCCTCCAGTCAGGAATTTCAGATATTGTCAGTGAATCACAATCCGGTTTTCTAAAAGGCAGATCGATCCATAATAACATTAGATTGGTAATGGACTTAATTGAATACAAATATCTGATTACTGACAATGGATTCATACTTTTCTTAGACTTTTACAAAGCCTTCGACTCTGTAGAACATCAGTTCATCTTCTCAGTCTTAGAACGCCTGGGTTTTGGTACCAACTTTATCAACTTAATTAAAGGCCTATATGACAACATAAACAGCTGTGTCATCCTACCAAAAAACACCACCCCTAGATTTAATATTAATGTTGGAATCCCACAAGGTTGCCCAATCTCACCATATCTATTCATTCTGGTTACCGAAATGTTGGCATTGTACTTAAAAAACTGTGATAACATTGCAAAATTAAATGTTCTAGGGCACTGATCTAATTATAAGTCAACTTGCAGATGACACCACGCTTTTTTTAAAGGATTCTAAACAAATTTCTATAGCCATCCAAAAGATACAACTCTTCTCTGAGGCCTCAGGTCTGAACCTAAATCTAAAAAAATGTGAACTTCTAGCAATTCACGACACAATGTTAAAAGAAATACATAATATCCCTATAAAATCTGAGGTTAAATATCTAGGAGTGACCATTAACAAAAACCCTAAACTTAATTCAGTCTTAAACTTTGAAAATAAACTCAAAGAAGGAAATTCTAAACTTAACCTGTGGCTCCAACGTGACCTTTCTATTCTAGGTCATATCTATCTCACCAAAATGGAATGTCTATCAAGATTAGTTTACCCAACCTGTAACCTTGCCTTACCAAACGACCTAATTAAAAAAATAAATCAAACAAACTTTAACTTTATTTGGAGAAACAAACCACACTACCTTAAAAAGGCTCATATGACTAAAGAAATAAAAGATGGAGGTTTAAAGGCCATTGACTTTGAATGTCTTAATGGCACCCTAAAGATTAACTGGTTAAAATTTTGGTTAAATCACCCAGACGTCTTTTGGTATAGTATCCCCAATTACATCTTTAACAAAATTGGTGGCTTAAAAATTCTTCTCCTAACTGACTACAATATAAACAAACTCCCCATTAAACTTTCAGAGTTCCATAAACAAATTTTATTGTATTGGAAAATGATATATGTACATAACTACTCACCACACTCTATAATCATTTGGAACAATCAATTTATATTGCACCGAAACAAATCATTATTCTATAAAGATTGGTTAGATAACAATATATGGTCTATTATACACTTAATGGATGTAGATGGTCAGCTCTTGAATTATGACAATTTCTGCAGAAGATACAATTTTAAGGCTTCTGAGCTTGACTTTAACAGGTTACATAATGCACTTCCAAAACAGTTTATCATCCAAGCCCAAGAATATCTAAAACATCAATGCTCTATTCCAATCCTTCCTGTCTTATCTATTAAAGGTCTTCTGTTAACTGACAGAAAATGCAACAATCTTACAATAAGATCAGCCTTAAATGAATCTCTTTTTCCTGGAAAAACAAACAAAAATAACATAATTTACAAATTTGATAAAATATCTGTTGAGAAAATAAGAACTATCTACCTAAAATTACCTATACCACCGAAAGCTAAAGAAACCCACTTTAAAATAATGAATGCGATCTATCCTTCAAAAGAGTTGTTAAGAGCTCGTTTTAATATTGATAGCAACAACTGCTCTTTTTGCGAAAATCACATAGAAACTATAGATCATATATTTTATGAATGTCAGAAAACACAATTGTTCTGGAAAAAACTAGAGATGTGGATCAGAACTAAAATACCACTCCCAGTTCACATCACTAAAGATATGATAATATTTGGGATTATATTCAATAATAAAGATAAAGAACTCTGCTATAATATCATCCTCTGTTTAGCCAAATTTTTTATCCATAAACAACAAATTTTGCAATCATCCCCTGTCTTCAATGTTTTTTTTAATAGAATTTCAATTATATTTAAAATCCCTGAAACAACTCAACAAATATAGTGAAAATCTATATAACATGTTAGCTGAACTTCCAAAGTGATTTCATAATTCTGTATGATATATGCTGTACCCTCATTGAAAGCTGTACTTGTTCTTCATGTTTTTTTGTCTCTTGTTGTTCTGTTTTACTGGATACTTACAAATGTTATATTAACTGCTCCTTTTGAATTTAAGTTTTGAACTTAACATTGTCAAGGTGCCATGTTTGTTTGTAAATTTACTAAATAAAAAAAAAAAGAAGAAGAAGAAGGAAGTAGTCTGGGAGGCAGCAGTGCAGGGATTCTGCTGTCCTCCTGGTTTTTGGTTTGGTTTGGTTTCAACCCCTTTCGTTTAGATTTATGTGGATGAGTTTTAAACTTTGGTTTAGTTTTTAACTCTTAAGTGAGAAGTTTTGGATGATCCAGTGGGATCTTTTTGCTGTTTGGTTTTAAGGTTAACTTTGTTTGTGGCAATTTTACTGACCTCGGTTTTAAACACCTTTCGTTGTGGTAAAGCTTTTAAAATAAGTTTTTACCAGGTGTTTTTAGTCAGTGGATTGTTTTGGAACTTTTATCAACTTCAGGATTTTAAAACACCTTCTGTTCAGTTAAGCTTTTAATACAAGTTTTAACCCGGTGTTTTATAGTTGATAATTTGCTGTGTAATGTTAACCCTTTTCAGAGTTTTAGAGAGTTCTGTTTGTTTTGCATTGTTTTTATAATGCACCGTCGTCATCTGTTAGCACGTTTTTAAAACCTTTTTGTTACAATAAAACCCTTTTAATATCCACTGTCCAGTCTTATGTTACCCCCATCCTTCACTTTTTAACAACACCTGTCGGGGACGTAACACACCCTGTATTGCACCCTGACAAACGTCTTGAGAGATCATCCGAATATAAGTTAGAGTACTGGCGACGAGACCCCCCCCCCCCCCCCCCCCCCAATCTTACTCCATTACTAACGCCAAACGGGGAAGAGAGACACATTTGTTGCTAACCAAGCAACTGGTTTTGTACCAGGCCAACTTAACTCAGAAATTTGTTTGTGTAAACATGACTTTTATAATTTTATTGTGTGTGTTTATGTAGGCCATAGACAAGACTAAACCCCACCGGATACTGCGCGTTGTCACTGATCGAAATCCAGAGAGCGTTGAAGTGAAGATGAGCAGAGCGGATGAGAGTGATGCCATTAAAATGTCCTGGGAACTGGCCGACCCGGGACGGAGGGAAAGGGTAACACTGATAACCTGAAGATCAAATAATCAATGTTTTTCCAGTTTAACTAGAAACTAAAGCAAACTTTAAAAACTTCATCTGTAAACAATCAGTACTGACACGTTTAATTGTTCATTTTAGGCTTTTGAGTCCCGTCGCTGACGTCTTGAACGATTCCAGAATCGTATCCGTACATGTGTGAACTATCCGAGTGGCATCTATAAAGATTGGAGTCAACTATTCAGGTTTGCTGTGGTCAATGTTTGCTTTAATGTTTTATTTTTTTTTATATTTTTTTTAATTGGTTTTAAAGATATTACTTGTTTTGTTTTGTGAAATTGAATTGAGCTGTAAATGCATGCAAGTCTTGACAACATTATGGTATTGTGTTCAGTGTTGGGCAAGTTACTTCAAAACTGTAATGCATTATTTATTACTTGTTACCCTCATTTTAAAGTAATTCATTACATTACAATATTACTGGTTTTAAAATGTAAGGGATTACACTACTTTTGCATTACTTTAAGTTACTTTCACCAATACGACTTCAGTACAGAATCTGGTAATCTGATGCTCAGTGAGCTCATGACATATATGTGGAAAGTGATGTGGTGTCTGAGCTAGGATTGCTGTTAAAAACAGTCAGATATAATAACAGTGCTTTAAAATGATTGTTTATTAAATAAAAGCAACAACAATCTGTACTCTCAGCACGCTGCCATCTTATATTAACTGAGCAGGGAGTGAGGTGGTGGGGGCTCCAACCATATATTTGCCTTGGTTCCCAAATGCCTTGATACGGCCCTGGATGTGGGACTGACTTCTGGGGTGATCTGATTCTATCACATGTACAAATATTAAATGCTTATATATTATTGCTTTTCACTGGTAAAAATGTGTATTGGGGATAAATCTACCTACTTTTTTTTCTTTTCAAGCACTTTGTTTTGTTTTGTTGATTTTATGTGAATAATTTCCGGCCCTTTCTCTCTCTAACCTTCCTGCATGCTGCATGTTTTCTCCGTCTTCCAGAAAAGCTTTCCTAGATTTCCTACTTTCTAACTAATCAGCCAAAGGGATCTACCGAACGCAAAAAAAAAAAAGAAAAAAAAAAAGCTTAATATGCGCTGCGCTCCAGCAGCAATGAGTTTGAAATCACCGGGGCACAGATTATGAACTCAGCTGAAAAGTACATGAAGTACCAGAGAATATGAGCTGATATAAACGATCGCAAACAAATTACTTAGCTTTAGTGGAGCGATTTTGTGACTATTACAGCGGCCGCACGCAGGACGCAGCTGGAGTGTTTGAGCCATTACCGCTGCGTCCTCTCTGCTCATAGAATGCCCGCAAAGCTGAGTCCATACATGACGTCATATATGTGGATACTGGATCTTTTTTCAGGCTTCCCGCAATTTGAATTTTTAGGAAACCCACATCTTGATTCTGGGTTTAAAAATGCATTGTAATTTCCGCGTTACTGACAATTGTACCGAGTAAATATTACCATTTTCTTTCGCTGTAATGCCTTACATTACCACATTACAGCAAAAAGCAATGCATTACAGTAATTAATTACATTTGTGCCGCGTTACTCCCAACACTGATTGTGTTTTAAGTGTTGGCGGATTGGTGTTGCGTCTGCAGCGACGCAGGCGTTGTACCGGTCTGTAGCGGTGAAAAGACCTATGTTCACAAGCTTTGGGTAGTGACCGAAAGAACAAGACCGTGGATACAAGCAGCAGAAATGAGTTTTCTCTGCAGGGCGGCTGGGCTCTCCCTTAGAGATAGGTGAGAACCTCGGTCATCCGGGAGGGCTCGGAGTAGATCCGCCGTATTCGCAATATTTTTTATATAATTCCTTGCACCTACATTAGACGTGCTTATGACTGTCAACAACTTATAATCTTCATTTTTATCAGAAAAATCCTTAGGAAATTTTGACAGTAAGTTATGACAGAGCACAGTTTGTATATGCCTTAAATATGATAAATGTTTGTGTTCACACGTAGAAACCAGGAGGATGTTGAGGAGTGTCCTGAAGATCCCTTGGAGGTTTTTGAGAAAGTCTTTGAAAAGTCTAAGTTAAGAGCACAGGAGGATCTTAGGCGTCTAAACGAGGACCTTAAAAAAGCATGGTCAGTGAGTCCGATAGATTTCTGAAACTTTATAGACCTATAAGTTGCTGTTTTTAGACATAATTATGTTATTTCTTTCACTTTGCCTTTTCCTTGTCTGTAGGAGGAGAGTAATAGGAGGATTGATGCTCTGCAAGCTGTTTGTGACCGTCTGTGGGCATCTGAACATCCTGAAGGTGGGTTCTGATGTTGATCTCCCTAAAAAGTATTTTATGAAAGAATCTGCATGGACATCTTTTACAGCACCTTAACAAAAACACTTTTGCTGCTCAATTCTGATGAGTCAGCAGCCTCACTCAGTGCTTAGGTATAATTATGTCCCTCTGCTTTTTTCTTGTCTATAGAAAGTGAGCCAGAGGAGGATTGATTCTTCGCAAATGTTGACTGTGATTTTCTTGTAGTCACCTGTTAGCCTTAATATTTTTTGATTTCTGAATAAAGATTGAATAATTGTTGACGTTCTATTTGAAGGAGGTACAGTTCAGTGCATGATAGCCCTCAGACACCCTGTTATCAGTTAATTAAATCTCCATAACATGTAATGTTTCTAAATTGTTCAATAAAGTTAGTTTAAAAACTAGCATATTTGGGAGTTCATTTTTCAAGTATTTTTATTCATTATTATTATTATTATTTTGTTCGTTTGTTTAATTCAAAATAAAAACAAATAAAACATAACAAAAAATCAAATTTGAACGAAAACGAGCAGAATGAAGAAAAACATCTTATAATTTCTGCCCCCTTTTCCAGTAGAAATAATCAATTTATATATAATTTCCATTTGTCAGACACACACACACAGATTCATTTTAAACTTTTTGCTGTTCTTAATTCCAGTGTGGTCATGATCATTGAATACATTTACATTTTCTTAATTAAGTACACTCAATTTGGTACATTTTTTGAAAATATTAAATGACAGTTTTTTATTTCCCTTTTAAGGTTATTCCATAATTTAACACCATTTACAGATATATTCCACTTCTTAATTTTAGTTCTAAATCTAGGTTTTGTAAACATATCAGCTTCTTTCAGCATGTAATTATTAGTTCTCTTTTCAAATATCCCCTGAATGTTTGTTGGCAGAGTACCTAAATTGGCTTCATACATGGTTTGTATGATTTTCCAGTCTTTTAAGTCATTCAAAGATTCAAAGATTCAAAGTCATTTATTGTCATGTTCTCCACATGTGCAGGACATACAGAGAAATGAAATTCAGTTTCAGCACACACAATTCAAAGATCAGACATACGTTGGTAAGACATAACAAGAATTGGTGACTGCGGTCATTCGCAACATGAGTCGCGCTACCTTAATAGTTAGATGAAAAGGGTGTTACATGAGTGAAGTTCAGGGAGGGAGAAAAAAAAGGCATTAACAGGGTTACACCAGCAGGGTGTAGCACTCCAATGCAAAAAAAAACACCCGACATGGAAGCACATACAGCACGTATACAACATCAGAGTCCGATGGGGAGGTGGGGGTGGGCGGGATCCTGAAGCCTCCAATGGGAGCTGCCACTGCGGCGCATCGACCAGCTGCAGACCAACAGGTGGGAGGGAGGTCATGAGGAAGCATAGAGAGCAGTGAGTCCTTCAGCTTGATGACCTCGGTGGAGACCACAATCTGAAGGCGGGGGGGGGGGGGGGGGGGGGGGGGGGGAATAGAGATTCACAGCATTTGTCAGCATTCCTTCCAGTGTGGGGGTTTTGCATGCAACTCCAAGGCTGCTTATGGCGTCAGATCCGATAACAGAAACTTTGTTTGGGTCAGACAGAGATAATTTTTCCTCTCTGCCTTAAGTCTGTATTGATCATTCAAGTCCTCCAGTGAAGCCAATTCAGTGATTAAACATCTCCACACCGTCCGGTGACCCTTTCCGAGATGTTATCAATCCTGCGCGCTAACACCGGTAACGCAGCTAAGACATTGTCCAGCTTGCGATTCACCTCGAGCAACGTCCCAGTCTGTGAGGTATCCACACGGACGGTGCCGTCCATGGATGCGGGTCGCCCTCCAATCGCTCCCGTCATCCCAATTTTACGGAAAGCCAGATATCCTCCCACTCCAATCAGAAGAAATCCAACGATCATCAGGCCAAATATCCACAAATCTTCGACGTCCTCAATGGACAGCTGAGAGAGACAGATGATATTCCACTTCTTCCAGGAATCAAACATATATCCCGCTGCATGTGTCCCCTGAGGACAAGCGTGAGCCCCCTCCTCCGTCCTCATTGTAGAAGAAATCTTATCAATCGCGTTGAATGACCAATTAATTAAGTCCATGTTGAAAAATGCTGAAAAAGGTGATTGCAGAGGAAATGCAGAGAAGCGCTCTGTAGGCAGACGGGACAAAAAGAGCCTTGGGAAAACACAGATAAGGGAGGAAAAGGCAGAAGCGTCTGCTCTCTGTGAGTGCCGGAAGATCAAGTCATGAAATTTCAGTAATTTATATTTAATAAACAATGGGTTTGATGGATTTCTACAGCCAGTTGATGATTCTCAGAGCTCTTTTCTGTAAAATAAATAAGGGTTGTGTATAGTTTTTGTATGTTGCTCCCCAGATTTCTACACAATAAGCCAAGTATGGAACAATCAGTGAATTGTACAATGCCAACAAACCAGAATTAGTAAAAACTTGACTCTATGTAATACTCCTAAGGATTTGGCAATTTTACCTTTTATGTATCTAATACGGGATTTCCATGTCAAGTCTTCATCAATAAGAACTCAAAGAAATGTAGTTTCTTTTACTCTTTGAATTGCAATCCCATCTATTTCCAATGACACATCACTGTTCTTTTTATCATTAAACAGTATAAAATTTGTTTTATCAAGATTCAATGTCAATCTATATCAAACCAGTTTTTAATTTTAATCAGTTCATCATTTATCACTTTAGCCACCTCCTCAATATTTGATCCTGAGTAAAACAGTGTTGTATCATCTGCAAATAGAATGGTACCGAGTGTCTTAGATACATTTACCAAGTCGTTAATAAACAAAATGAACAGTTTTGGTCCGAGGACCGACCCTTGTGGCACTCCACAATTAATTTCACATAGTTTTGATTTATGGACCTTTATCTAAACAAACTGTTTCCTTTTTTCTAATTAAGTTTAACCCATTGATGAGCCACATCTCTTATTCCATACTGACTTAATTTTCGAAGTAACCTTGAGTGATCAATGACGTCAAAAGCTTTTTTCAAATCAATGAAAACACTAACAAAGTCATTTTTATTGTCAATTGCTGTTGATATTTTATCCGTTAATTCCATTATTGCCATTGCTGTGGAATGATTAGTTCTAAACCCATATTGTTCATATTATTTTTTTTCGATGAATTTATCCAACCTTGATACAAATATTTTTTCCAATATTTTAGAAAACTGTGGAAGCAGTGACACCGGCCTGTAATGATTGAAACTATTTTTATCACCACTCTTGTACAAAGGAATGACTTTCGCTGTTTTCATTGCGTCAGGAAAATTTCCAGTAGAAAGTGATAGATTACAAATGTAAGTGAATGGTTCAATGACAGATTCTATGATGTTTTAAGTTATCATGTCCAGGCCCTGATGATTGGTTGATCGTTTGTTTCCACAGTTTTTTTTTACAGTGTTTCGTATTTCTTCTTTATCTACTTTGTCGAGGGCAATACTATTGACAGTACTAATCATTGTGGTCATTTTATCTTCTATTATTGGTTTGTTCTCCATCAAACTCCTACCTACATTTACCAAAAAAATCATTAAACTCATCAGTGATTTCTTTATCATCATAAATATCTTTTTTGTCCTTGTTTAGTTAGTTTAAAGTTATGATAATTGTCTCCAGAAATCTACTTTGACAAAAATTATACATAAAAAGTATTCTGAGGAACTACTGTATAGATTTTTGTAAAAGTTATTGGTCACTGAAAAACTTTTTATTGATCATTATTTCTGATTATAGTTGGTCATTCTGAGTTTTCATGCATGAAAATAGTCTCCTACACCTATCTCCTGCATTAGCTTCTGATTGAAAATGGATAGTGAAACTCTAGGATTTGAAAGTCCTCACAGATCTATGTCACACTGTCACTTTACATTCATGGACTCACCCATCTTGGCTCACGACGGGGAAGGTTGTTGTTGGTTTACTGTTCAGCAAACAGCAGTGAACGTCTCGACTAGTAGAAGCTAACCATTAGCATAGGCAACTCCACCACACAGCAGAACTTCTTCAGGCTTGTGTTATTTGTAGAGATAAAACATCCATGTTGCAAAGCAAACAGTCAGTGGTAGAGACTTGTTGCTGTAATCTAATCAGAGGCGAGTGTAGCGTCATGAATGTCGTGTTTTTGACCTAAAAGTCATGATCTGCTGCGTCTGCTCGAGCAGAGAAATTAAGTGTCTGACAGGCTAATCTACATGAGATCGTGGCCAAGGTCTTTCATGCACTCTGCTCATCTGAACTGCTACAGCTCAACACGAAGACAAAGAACTCTTGATAAATACATAATCAAACAACTTTGTTATTACCAATAATAATATGAGCCCAATTACTTGATATTATAATCCTGTGATCAGTAGTATTTTGCAAGTAATTATAATCCTGGACATTTGCACTAGACACTAATGACACGTAATGTTAAAGTCACAGGACACATTTCCTTTTGTCTGATCCAATCACAATTCAGAACCTTCGTTTCTGATGCGAGGAGTGGTTTTTTGTGGTGTTTGTATAAGCCCTCTTTTTGCATGTCAAATTCTAATTCGCCAGTAAACCAAAATATGACAATTATAAAAACTATTCCACGCCACCTTTTCTTTAGTTTAAGTGTTCTAGAGGAGTCTCGGACCGGCCATCCGGACTTCCTCTTCAGCCATAAAGAACCTCGACAAGCTGGATAAAATCTGTTGCAAGTTACACCTGACCACAACGGTTCCTTCAGAATAAAAGCTGAACCTCACGACCCCTTCAGGGTCTCGCTGACGCCAATGAACCTGTCGTGACCTGGAAGCATTCCAAGACTAGTTTGGTCAGCACCGCTGCTTTTCTACCAGCTTCGGTTCCAAGGAGGGTCCAAGAGGACCTCGACATTGTGGATCTAATGGAGGCTTCCCCTGGGGTACGTAGACTGACAGATGGCGTTTCATGTGTGTTATAAACCTCCTACTAAAGTTTAGAGCGAAACATTCACTCCCGCTCAGACCTAACTGCTTCTCCGGATCCGCTGGTTCTGATAATAACATTCCACACACACACCATCATCATTCATCACGTCTCACTCCACCTTAGTCCATCAGTGCACAGAATGTTAAAGTTAGTCTTGTTTAAATTGTGTAGAAATAAAATTCTTAAGTATTATAAACCTGACTCTTTCCTCGGAGTTAATACGAAGTTTCACTTAATCCCTGCAATGAAAAGTTTTGATCTTCTGGTTAAAATAGTCAAAGATCCATCAGATTGATATTTCATATTTCTATGGAATCTCACATTTTATGGTTCATAAGTAAGATGTCAACTACCCATCCTTTACACGAGATATCCAAATGTCAGTAAATAAGGCTCGTCTCTGAAGCTCCTCCGGCTGAGTTGTACTTCCTGAGACAGGTGCTCCTGAGAAATTTCCCCAGCTACGACTTACAAGGCATTCATTCCTACTGGAGACCACAGCAAATGAGTTGAATGAATGAGTGGTTATATTCAGTTGCTCCTCATCCATCCATTTTCTGAACCCGCTTGTCCATGTAGGGTCACGCGGGGCAGGCAATGGGCAATCAATCAGGCAGTGTACACCCTGGACGAGAGCCAGTCCATCACAGTCAGTTGCTCCTCATTCCGTAAAAAAAAAATTTCAAGTGTTTTTTCTTTATGTATTATTAACATCCCAATTGTTTGTTTAGCTCAGTTAGCTTGTAACTACATTGACTTAAAGTTTGATGGTTGTCAATAATTTGCTCCCACCCTCACAGCCCCACTCTTAACTCCATCTATGAATTTACTGGGAGTAACAAAACGCGTGATGCAGCCAAGATGGCGGTGGTGGCAACCACTCATCTGGCTTCAATTAAGCTCTTCAGAAACCTACGGGGGACGGCCCAGAGAGTCCGTCCATTATATAAATGGTCATTCTATGAACCCCACCTCAAAACTGCCTCTGCAGGACTCGGCTAAAAATTTCCTTTCCATGACCTTTGCTCTCATTGGTGGATTGAACAAGAGAGGTGCACTGAGTTCTGTCCTTGGCCTTTTCTGTCTTGAAAGGGCAGCTTGTGCTGTAGAGGCCAGAGACAATACAAACTTCACAATGATTCTGTGTGTACTAACAAAAGACGGGGTGACTCAGTTCACATTAGTTTAGTAAACAGAGTTTTGAGAGTCCTCTGTTTGTGACGACCGTTTGATTCTATCCGTTTTCCGTGCTTCCACCTGAGTGTCCTTTATGCCACCTTATCCCCTCCCCCACCCCTCCCTTCGTCCATCCCTTTTCAGGATAAATGAGATGATATTTGGGTCTGGTAATTAGAGAGCTATTTCAAGGCCTTGTAGAGCTGGTTACTCCAATGGGACATGCCCCCTTGCCATCAACTCATCATCTTAGCTGTTGCTGTGTGAGCGTGCACACGCTCATATGTGTGTTTGTGCCTAACCACCAACCATTGCTGACAGTGCAACTCACAATTTGAACAAAGACAGAGATCCTAGGAAGTTTGGAGTCTACTATGAGCACTTCTATTTCTTGAACATCCAGCAAACAGCAAAACACACACAAACATGAGCGTGCTGTCTTTATAGCTCTTGCACATATCGTTTAATGCAGCGACAGAGGTTAAACAAGGTCAGTGCTCATTAGCCAAGTGAACTGCATCATCACCCTTGCTGGCTTTCCTCTTCATGAACGTCTAATTATAGGATATAAGCAGTGACATTTAACAATTACTCTTTCAGATCTTGAGTGAGCACACTTAAAGTGTTTCCAGTCTGTGTATTTTCTTTTGTTGACATCAGATGTTTATTCTAATTTGGTTTTCCACCATTTCTATGCTTGCAGGTACACACTGGCCCTCCTCTTTATTGTACTGTTCAATGACTTAATATACATTTTGAGTAACTTTGCATGTGTTTGGTTATGCAGTGTTGCAAGTGAAAATGTCAAAATGAATTGAACTGATTTAAAAAGAGGTATTTGTAGGGAGAAACCTTGTTTTTTTGTTGAAAAAGAAATTAGTTTTTCAAGTCTGTCTCGGAATATTTCTCTCCATTTTAAAAAAGTAATTCTGGAAAAGAACCCTAAAGCCTTTTCCCTTTTTGCATGCATCACTGGGTTCAACAAATTAATTATTGTCGAAGAAATTAAATATAAATCTTTTATTAATGTAAAAACACTAACACAGTTAAGTGAAATTCGAATATTTTCCATTTCTGGCTAACTCGTTGCATGTCAATGAATATATGAAGAAGCTGATTACATTTCTCAGTTAATTATCTTAAAGGTGCAGTGTGTACGAAGAATAAGATGTCATCCTGTGGTCAAATTAGGGCTGAGCGATATATTGATATTTTTAAAATATCGCTATAAATTTTAAACAACATATAAGATGACTTTATATCTTTATATCGATAAAACTGGTCAAACTACCATGCTAGCGATTAGCCGCTATGCTAGCAACATGTTGCTCCGTCTCTAAGTGGTTATTACGTGTATTCTGTCACACCCTGTCCTGTCTTCTCTTAGGTTTTAGTCGGTGTCTCCGTTAATTGCTCCCACCTGCCTCTTGTTTCCCAATCACTATAGCTCCCTCTCCTCGTGTATTTAAACCCCTTCTGTTCTGTGTTCCATGTCGTGTCATTGTTTCAGTGTTCCAGCGTGTCCACCAGACGATAAATCGATGTTAGAAGTCCTCACCTGTCTGCCTGTTTTCCTCCCCGTGTGTGGATCCTTGCCTCACCTAAGCTCACCTCGCCACACGCGCGTGACATATTCTCACAAGTTTGCTCAATCTGAGAGCCTCTTTGAGTAAATATGCTGCTCTAAACTTTGCATTTGGCTTCCTGGTTTTCAATTATTTGGGGACGTTCAACGCCAACTGAGTTCTGTTTATCCATCTTGCTTGAGCGGAGAGACGAGTCAAACCCCTCCCTCCCTTGTGTAATCAGGAAACATCTAGATAATGCAGAATAAGAGATGATGCAGGCAATAAGAGATTAAAATGTTACAAAAGCAGTTCAATGTAGTTAAATTAGTCATTCAAATGATTCTAACATACTGCTGTGTGTGTGTGTGTGTGTGTGTGTGTGTGTGTGTGGGTGTGTGTGGGTGGGTGGGTGGGTGTGTTACACATAACTTTCATCAAATCCATGCATCTTATGTCTTGGTTGAAGTAATGATGAACCGAAATAACTTCTATTTCATAAATGACGTCTCAATAGACTACGATAAAGTTTCATCATATATTGTACTTATCTTTGGTCCGGGAGGTGTATTTTAACACATGTTAAAGTTTTACAAGAGGAGATAAATGCACGAGTTTTAAGTTCATGTTTGGAGTCCAACCTTCACAGTTTGGAGGCTCACGGTGGTGAGGAGACACCGTTAGTTCTAGTAACACCTGGGCTCCCAAGGCCTATTCTGACAGGATGGACGTTATGGGACCCTTAAGGATTCCAGTTGGATGATTGGAGGATTATTTAGGAGGATTGGAATGAACAAACTGATTTCAGTGGTGAAGGGTTAAATGAGTGAGTGAACCCACCACCAAGGATGAACTCTGCTTGCTTTAAAAATCAGCTGCTCTAAATAAGCATGAAGGTCAGAGAGGAGCTCTAGGATGGACATGGATAAAGGAACTGTAATGTAGAGGTAAAGCAGGGCAGGGCCAACGTTAGCAGCTGTCATACGGTCCATCTGAAATGTTTGACTGCATTAGGCTTGTTATGTGACAGGTTAGAGCACAGTCTCATGTTAGAGTTTAGTCATGAAAACATTGAGACACCTCACATGCTGATGGCATCTTAAAACAATTATTTTTGTCAAAATAAAGAATAATTTTAATCACAATTGAAACTTACCATCCTAGAAAAACCTCGTCCAATCAATGTGCACGTCCTGTTCTCACTGATTGGATAGAAATCCTTCCATCAAACTGTGTGTGTGTGTGTGTGTGTGTGTGCGCGCGCGCGCGTGCGCACGCACACTAGCGAATTGTGAAACGGCAACGTGATTTTGCACTACTTAGATGCAGCCATCCTTACGCTGACAAAAATGTAACTAAGTAACTTTTACTTTGAGTATATTTTATTTACGATACTTTTTACTTTTACTTGAGTAAAAATTTAGGCAAGTACTTGTACTTGAGTAAATAAAAATCAAAGTGTTGGTACTCGTACTTAAGTAGGAAATTTTAGTACTCTTTCCACTTCTGTATGTTGGTCAGTATGAAGGTGAAAATTGACCCTTTTGCTACGTTACAATAAGTAGATAAATATATTGTCATATCTGGGTGTTTTACAGTAGGGAGCACTTACAACACTTATTTTAATTTAGTTTCTAATTCACCTTCTTTACCTGATATTGTAGTATAACAAAAGAGTCTATGGCTTCTTAGTGTACAAGAAATATCTTTTGGGTCACTCTTGTTACTTGAGTTTTTTGCCAGCTGTAGTCGAGGTTACAGCGTTAGCTCACAGGAGACTGCACTCTCTCACTCCCTGATGGTAAACGGTAGCTACATCCCTCCTTCCTTTAACTTGAAAGGAGAAAAACTGACAACCCCTGCAGCCGACTGAGAATGAAATATGTTTCAGTACAACCTTCCTTCAAACATGATTGAGACTTTAGACTGTTATGGGATTATTCCAATGTAGAAATCTTATTTTTTTCTTACACATTGCACCTTTAGGTGTGAACTAATCACATGAAGTCATAATGACTAAATCATTCATTTAATTCTGTTGTAATCATGCATCATTTTTTTTTACTTGTTGCAAAACAGACTATGCAGAAAAAGAAATGTAAAAAAAACAACAACTTTAGTTTGATACCAAAAATAAAATTAGACAAATATGAGTCTCATAGTAACAGAACACCAAAGCAACTTGTAAATTATCACCTCCTATCTGGTATTTTTCTTCATGACAAGCAGTAAAACATAGTCTCCAGTTAGTTTATTTGTTATTTTTCAAAACAACAAAAACATTTACTCCCAGGAGCCCAGGGGGTTACATTATGTATGGAAGATTTGGACCATTTGGGTCTTTTTCTGGTCTGCCACTCAGTTTAATCTCAGTTTTATAAATCACAACACAAACATGTCTAATTTGAACCTTTGTTTTTCTGCATTCTACATGAAGATTTGTGTGGACACAAGGGTTGCTACTAGCTGAGGGTTCACCTTTCCTCCGTCTGTGTGCTTGTTAATATTCTGCAAGTCTTTTGTTGAAGGTTGCTGGTTTGACTGCATGATTCAAGCCATGGTGAATACAGCCGGCCTCCCACAAACTGAGTGCTGCTGATTGATTGGTCAGTGCTGAACTGTGTTCCTGCACAGCATACAGGCTGATCATCAGTGCTTATTGAAATAATATTATTTTATTATTATTGAATGGTAAATGCACACCATTAATCTGGTGCTTTTCATGCTGCAGAGGCACACCTCTTACAGACTTCATGTTGCTTTTTCTCTGTAAGACAAGCATTTACACATGCACAAACACCTGGTAACTTGCCAAAGGACATTTGACTTGGCAGACTGGGACTGAACCACCAACTTTCTGCAAACAACCCTATCAGCAACATGGAGCTGATCACATTTGTAAGGTCTCTGATTTACACTTTCTGTCTTGTCAAATTAAACCAAAATCATTAGGTGCCCTTTAGTTTAGTTGAAATGTATCTAGCTCTTAGTCCCACGGTCAGATGAAAAAATGACAGTAAATTACAAATGAAAGGGGTGTGGCGCCATCTAGTGGCTGCAGACGTAAATAGATTCACATCACAGTAAACTGCACTTAGCTTTTTTTGTTTTGCTGCATGAAAGAAAAGATTATTATGCTGTGGATGAATTTGCTTGCTGCTGTGTGTGTGTGTGTGTGTGTGTGTGTGTGTGTGTGTGTGTGTGTGTGTGTGTGTGTGTGTGTGTGTGTGTGTGTGTGTGTGCGTGTGTGTGTGTGTGTGTGCGTGTGCATGTGTGTGTGTGAGCACGACAGAAAGCAGGATGAGTAGAATCATCTATTCTGAGCTTCCTGCAACATTCTGCCCCAAAGCTTTTCCATGGTGCTTCTGACAACTTAAAAATTGGAATTCTGCACAAGTCGGGATTTCTCTGAGCCTAAATTAGGTGAGCGAGTTAAAGCTCAGTTGAAAGGATGTTGTGACACAAGCACTTACCCAACCTCTAGACTAAATTTGAACCTGTACACACAGTTTTATTTGATCTGTTCTGTTGCTTTAGGCTTCAGGCAAGTTGCTCTGTAATTTAGCATTTTCACTATTTCTACCCTTGTAACTGCATGATGAAGAAATCCCAAAAGCCCCGCTCCTCTCTCTGTCTGCGTCCGTTTTTCTCACTCGCTTGATTCATTTCTGCCTTCCTAAGATGTTTATTTAATCTGCCAAATCAACAGCATCATATTATGATTTTATTTTCACCCCTCAACCCACTATTATCTTTAGTGCTTTTACACAATCACAGTTTAGCTTTTAGGACTTTTGAGGTTGAACCCGGAATAAATCCTTATTCTGCATTCCTTTGCTGCCAGGAAGCACGGTGACCATGGTGATCTTAATTTTCCACTGACAGCAGCTATAACATTTCTTTTGATCGTAATTGCATTTACTCTTTAGCGACTGTGTTTTATAATAGAGGATGTTAGTGTTTGTGCTTTCCTGGCTGGAGAGAGATATCTCCTGACTCCTTAACTGGCAGCGACGCGTGTGTATTAACTGACAGGCAGCGTTTTAATTGGCAGCTGTTGGCCTGTGGTTTGATGTAAATGTGTTGTGAATGCCAGAAGAATTCCTGTGTAACCTTGAAAGAGGACGATCAGCCATTGTGTGTGAATCGGTCTGTGTGTGTGTGCAAGTAATGAGAATATATTTGATTCTTTAATGGACCCACAGCACAGGGATGATGAAATTAACTGAAACTAGATCCACATTCCTGGGCTGGTGTGGAGACGCTGATTTGGAGGCTGTAATTCAAGGATGCTTTAATCAGTTTCTCTGCTGTTACTTCTGTGAGTCATAAAGGAATTTTCCCGCTTCTTTTAAGATATCTTTATCTAACGATGTCCCTGCGGTGTGGAGTACATTCTTAGCTTAGCTGTTTTAACGTCCAACTGTTTAGTCTTCTCCCGTCACCCCAGCTGGATAATTGATGGATATTCCTTCTTAATCCCATGCAGCCGCGTGGCTGAGGAAGAGAGAAATCGGCAGTGTCATAGATAAGATGCGGCTCAAACGACATGGAGCAAAAGGCCAAGCCTTCATGTTGTCAGAGAGACAACACTGAAGGGGGAAAGGTGAGGGCTCAGATTTATACAGTAATCGAAGCTCCCTAGGAACTGTCTCCCTTTCATGTTTTATTTTAAAGGTGTGGAACACTGAAAAAAACATTTTTAATTGTTATTTCTAATTATATTTGGTCACTCAGAGTTTCTCATGCAGGCTGAACATGAAAACAATGTCCTACACCTATCTCCCGCATTTTCTTCTGATAGAAAATAGATGGTGAAACTCTAGGATTTGAAAAGCCTGACAGATCCAAGTCACCCTATCACTAAACATTCATAGACTCACCCATATTGGCTGGCGAAGGGGAAGGCTGTTGTTTTAGCGTCTCGGCTGGTAGCTGTCCATTACCATTAGCAACTCCACCACACAGCAGAACACCTCCTGGCTTCAGTTATTTGTGGAGATAAAACATCAGCGTTGAAAGTCACCAGTAGATTCCGTTGCTTCCACTGCAAATGCATTGATTAGATAGGTGTTCCACACCTTTTTGGGGAACTAGACAGTTTTGTCTTACTTTTAAAGTCAAAGTCATTTTATTGTCATTTCTACCACATGCGCAGGACATACAGAGAATCGAAATTGAGTTTCAGTGCACACAATTCAGAGACGAGACATACATGGGTAAGACACATGACAAGAATTGGTGACTGCGGTCATTTGCAACATGAGTCGCACTACCTTAATAGATAGGTGAAAAGGGTGTTACATGAGGATAATTAGGGGTAAGGTTAAAAAAAAGGCATAGCAGAGTTAGACCCAGCGGGGAGTAACTCTATTATACAAAAAAAAAAAAAAAAACTCCTCAACATAGAAACACGAACATCACAGATACAAAACATCAGAGTCCGATGGGGAGGCGGGGTTGGGCGGGATCCTGAAGCCTCCAATGGGAGCTGCCAGTGCGGTACATCAACCAGCTGCAGTCCAACAGGTGGGAGGGAGAGATAAGGAACAGAGAGCACATTGAGTTTCCCGCAGGTCGCTGACCTCAGCAGAAGTCACAATCTGAAGGCAGGGGGGGAGGTCGGGACACAGCATCTGTCAGCATTCCTCCTTTCGTGGGGGTGTGTTGAAGCAGCCTTGAGAGGCTGCTCTGGCGTCAGATAAGGATAAACATGACTTTGTTTGGGGCAGGCAGAGATAATTTTCCTCTCTGCCTTGGAGTCTATAAGTGGTCATTCATGTCCACCAGTGAAGCCAATTTTACGTTCTAAACATCCCCACATCATCCGGCGACCCTCTCCGAGATGACATCCATCTTGCGCACTAACACAGGCAACGCCGCAAGGACATTGTCCAGCTTACAGTTCACCTCGAGTAACATCCCTGTCTGTGAGGTCACCGCACGAGTGGCACATTCCGTGGGTGCGGGTCACACTCCAATCGCTCCAGTCTTCCCAAATTTCCAGAAAACCAGATATCCTCCCACTCCAATCAGAAGAAATCCAGTGATCATCAGGCCGAACATCCACACATCTTCCACGTCCTCGATGGACAACTGAGAGAGGCACACGATTCGCCAGACCTCCCAAGGATCAAGTGCATATCCCGCTGCGAATGTCCCCTCGGGACAGGTGGGAGCCCCCTTCTCCGTTCTCATCGTAGAAAGAATTTGGTCAATCGCGTTGAATGACCAGTTAATTAAGTCCATATTTCCAAAAAAAGAGTAGTGGTTTCAGGAGAAATGCAGAGAAGTGCTCTGTAGGCAGACGGGACAAGATCCTTGGGGAAGCAGATAAGGGAGCTGAGAAAAAAAGCGTCTGTACTCTCTCCTAGTGTTCATTTGTGTATCCAAAAGCAAAACTTATCTCCTTACTGTGTGTTTAACACCTTAATCTAACTGCTAAAATGTCTCCCCAGCTTTCATTAATATCTACAGGAGCGATTCATCACTAAATTAAAGCAATCAGCTCTGTTAATGCTCTAAAACATGCAGGAAACGTGCTGGAGTCAGACTGCAGCACCAGGTAAGTCAGCTCAAGTCCCATCAGAGCAGCCTGCCTTTCTGAAGTTGCATATTCTGGCCACAGGGGGCAATAAGGGCCAGGTGGCCTTTCATTAACACTGTAAACGGTCATTTAAGCTCATATTGGCTCAAGAAAAAGATTTAAAAATATGAAAAACATGCAAAGTATCCATTTAAACTCAAAGTAGTTTCACCTTAAAGCTTTAGATCTAAATAAATGGTGGGCATTTTAGTCGATGTGGGTTGGTCCGGTCTGCCAACACCCCCCTGCTTTGATGGATGGCGAGACTGAGAAATGCCTTTTTTGTCTCTCCATTCAAAACTTTATTTTTTAAAAACCATAATGTTCCTCCTCTCAAGTTTATTCAAGGCTCAAAATCATCCTTTGGTTTTAACAAACATTCAGTGTGGACAACTCGATGCCTCAAAATGCCATCAGAGCTGAGACAAGGAACACAAACTTTAATTAGCTCACAAATATATTGTCTATTAGCATAAATAACACACAAAACCTAAAATGGTGCCTCATTGGCTGCTTTAGCTCAAAAGGAATAAAGATGACTTCACTAGCTCCTTTCAAAACAAAAACTTCTTATATAATCAGGAATAAACAGTCTCTTGCAGAAATGTACCTCAGCCCATGGATGTGACTCTCTAATTGTGTTTCAATTAAATTCACCCCACGAGCAACAGTGCAGTATGTGGAACAAAAGATAAGTAAGTTCCCCGTAGATGTTGATGTGATTTTAAACCAGATCAATAAACTTTACTTAAATGAATAAAACATGTATTACTTATTTATTATTGTATGATTTTGTAGCATTCACACTTTATAGCATAATGACTACAAATTAATTATGACCAATAAGGTGTGATAATTCCAGATAAATATGAAATATCAACCTGACTGATCTTTGAAGTTTAATCAGAAGATTATAGTTAGTTTTACTTGTTCAGGGACCATAAACACATTTCGTATTAATTCAAACAGAGTCAGGTATATAGTTAAAAAGGAATTTTATTCTTTTTTAAACTAATGATTATACATGGCAAGATACGAATAATGAGGTGTGATTAGGGATGGGTACCTTTGACATTTGAATCGATTCGGTACTAATTCCCGGTACCTAGGAATTGATACCGGTACTTAACTGTACCAGTTTTCGATACTTTTGAGTGTTTAGTATTTTAATTCTCTTTTATAATAAAATATATATTTTTCTCAATATATAACCATATTTGATAAATATCACAATAAATAACATTCAACTGTTTGCATTTTTACATCGTCCTTGTAGTTTTATAAGCTGATAATGAAACTGAAGCAAACATCTTTACTGTGAACTAAATTTACTGTGTATCTTCATTCCTTTTGCAGTCCTTTTTCTTTGATTTTTCTTACTGGGAAGTTGGAATTTACGAGGAGAAAGCGAACGCACCATTAGCTGATAACAGTGGTGGCAATGGAAGCTAATTTATCAAGCTAACGTTATCTTAAACAATTTATTTAGCTGCTGGAGCAGATTAAAACAATGATGCCTCACACTTAGATCATTGTCACTGGTTTCATCTTCACCCAATCACCCGTCTCAGTTAGTAAAGTGAAGCCAAACTTTAGAGCGTGTTCATGTTCTTCCAGTCGGAAATTCGGAGTTCCGAGGCGAAAGCGAAGCACCATTAGCGAAATGGAAGCTAACATATCAAGCTAACGTTATCTTAAACATTTTATTTACCTACCGGAGCATCATCACCCAGTTACCCATCACATTTAGTGAAGTGGACCCAAGCTTTAGCATCCATTCTTTCTACCATGCTGCTCTGTTTACAACTCGCTCGGAGCGACCGACGACATTACACTCTTGCGCATGCGCAGCTGTCTAGGCAAGTTCTTGTTATGAAGGACGGGTACCGAAACGAGGCACCGTTTCAAATGACATAAATTGGTGCTCAGTCGGTACTATGGAATTCGGTCGGTACCTTAAAAAGTACCGAATTCGGTACCCATCGCTAGGTGTGATGGAGTGGAGATGTGGTAATGGAATGTGATGTGTGAGGTGGTGTTATGTAAGTTAGATGTTTATTTTATATATCTTTATATCTTTGTATCTGAAAGAAATGGTGAAATCTTGGTGCAAAAGAATTTGTTGTCTGCTATAAATGAGAGAGTTGATTAGTAATAAAACAGCATCAGACGCAATCTGTTGAGTCTACAAACCCTGGCGGAGACCCCCAGCAGATCCGGACTGTCAGAAGTCAGGTGGACCTCATGGCACCTGGAGCCTGTAGATTAGCTCCCATGTGACCCCATCCAGTCTTGAGATGTCTCCAGGTCACAACAGTGGCTGGAATGCTTGTTTGCATCCAAACTGGATTTGGCTCTTAGGGAGCCGTCTGGCTGTGTCAGCTTGCAGAGTGCAAACAGGGTTTGACTGTATGTCAAAAGAGATGTCTCAAGGATGCTTGTCCCGAATTGGCTGGTTCAGTACTCCGCTAGAAACTGAATTAATCAGGAAGTTACTCCTGTTTTAATAAACTCTCCCTGGGCTGCCACCTTACCGTGGTGGAGGGGTTTGAGTGTCTCAATGATCCTAAGAGCTAAGTTGTCTGAGGCTTTCTGCCTCTGGTAGGGTCACCCATGGCAAACAGGTCCTAGGTGAGGGATCAGACAAAGAGCAGCCCGAAGACCTCTTATGATGAATTATATAAATGGAAACCGTGTTCCCTCGCCCCGACGTGGGTCACCGGGGCCCTCCTCTGGAGCCAGGTCTGGAGGTGGGGCATGTTGGCGAGCACCTGGTGGCCGGGCTTTCACCCATGGAGCCCGGCCGGGCACAGCCCGAAGAGGAAACATGGGTCTCCCTTCCCATGGGCTCACCACTCGTGGGAGGGGCCAAAGGGGTCGGGTGCAGTGTGTGACAGGTGATAGTCGAGGGCGGGGACCTTGGCGGTCTGATCCTAGGCTACAGAAGCTGGCTTTTGGCACATGGAATGTCACCTCTCTGGTGGGGAAGGAGCCCGAGTTAGTGTGTGAGGTTGAGAGGTTCCGACTAGATATAGACGGACTCACCTCAACGCATGGCTCTGGCTCTGGAACCAGTTTCCTTGAGAGGGGTTGGACCTTCTACCACTTTGGAGTTGCTCCCAGTGAGAGGCACCGAGCAGGGGTATGCAGGGCATACTAGTTAACCCCCATCTTGGTGCCTGTACATTGGGGTTTACCCTAGCGAATGAGGGGGTAGCCTCCCTCCGCCTACGTGTGGGGGGATGGGTTTCGACTGTGGTCTGTGCTTATGCACCAAACTACAGTTCAGACTACCCACCATTTTTGGAGACCTTGGAGGGGGTGCTGGAAAGCGCTCCTTTCGGTGACTCCCTCGTTCTGCTGGGGAACTTTAGGGATCACGTGGGCAACGGCAGTGAGACCTGGAGAGGTGTGGTTGGGAGGAACGCCCCCCCTGATCTGAATTTGAGTGGTGCTTTGTTATTGGACTTCTGTGCCAGTCATGGCTTGTCGATAATGAACACCATGTTCAGACATAAAGGTGTCCATATGTGCTCTTGGCACCAGGATACCTTAGGCCGCAGCTCGATGATCGACTTTGTTGTTGTTTCATCTGACCTGCGGCCGCATGTCTTGGACACTCAGGTGAAGAGAGGGGCGGAACTGTCAACTGACTACTACCTGGTGGTGAGTTGGCTCTGATGGTGGGCGAGGATGCCGGTCAGACCAGGCAGGCCCAAACGTATCGCGAGGGTCTGCTGGGAACATCTGGCAGAGTCTCCTGTCAGAAGGAGCTTCAATTCCCACCTCTGACAGAACTTCCAAAATGTTCCGGGGGAGGCGGGGGACATTGAGTCTGGATGGACCTTGTTCCGTGCCTCCATTGTTGAGGCGGCCTACCGGAGCTGTGGTCGCAGGATCGCCGGTACCTGTCGTGGTGGCAACCCCCGAACCCGTTGGTGAACACCGGCGGTTAGGGATGCTGTCAAGCTGAAGAAAGAGTCCTATCAGGTATTTTTGGCCTGTGGGACTCCAGAGGCAGCTGACAAGTACTGGCAGTCCAAGCGGAACGTGGCTCGGGTGGTCGCCAAGGCAAAAACCTGGGCATGGGAGGAGTTCGGTGAGACATTGAACCAAGACTTCGGCTTCAAGGAGATTCTGGTCCACCATCCGGCGCCTCAGGGGGGGAAAGCAGTGCTCTACCAACACTATCTATAGTGGGGACGGTGTGCTGCTGACCTCTACTCAGGACGTTGTGGATCGGTGGGCAGAATACTTGGAAGACCTCCTCAATCCCACCGACACGTCTTCCAGTGAGGAAGCAGAGTCTGGGGACTTTGGGTGTGCCTCTCAAATCTCTGGTGCTGAGGTCACTGAGGTGGTTAAAAAGCTCCTCTGTGGCAAGGCCCCAGGGGTGGATGAGATCTGCCCGGAGTTCCTTAAGGCTCTGGATGTTGTGGGGCTGTGTTGGCTGACGTGGCTCTGCAATATCGCGTGGACATAAGGTGTCCCACTGGAATGGCAGACTGGGCTTGTGGTTCCCTTATTTAAAAAGGGGGACCACAGGGTGTGTTCCAACTACAGGGGGATCACACTCCTGAGCCTTCCTGGTAAGGTCCATTCAGGGGTTCTGGAGAGGAGGGTCCGTCGGATTGTTGAACCTCAGATTCAGAAGGAGCAATGTGGTTTTCATCCTGGCCATGGAACACTGGACCAGCTCTATATCCTTAGGGGGATCCTGGAGGGTGTGTGGAAATTTGCCCAACAAGTCTACATGTGTTTTGTGGATTTGGAGAAGGCGTTTGACCGTGTCCCTCGGGGGGCCCTGTGGGGGGTACTCTGGGAGTATGGGGTGCCAGGCCCTCTGATACGGGCTGTTAGGTCCCTGTATGACCGGTGTCAGAGCTTGGTCTGCATTGCTGCCAGTAAGTTGGGCTCATTCCCAGTGAGAGTTGGACTCCGCCAAGGCTGCCCTTTGTCACCGATTCTGTTCATAACTTTTATGGACAGGATTTCTAGGTGCAGCCAAGGTGTGTAGGGCATCTGTTTTGGTGGCCTGAGGATCAGGTCTCTGCCTTTTGCAGTGGATGTGGTCCTGTTGGCTTCATCAGAACGTGATCTTCAGCTTTTGCTGGAGCGGTTCGCAGCAGAGTGCGAAGCAGCTGGGATGAGAATCAGCTCCTCTAAATCTGAGACCATGGTTTTGGTTCAGAAAAGGGTAGAATGTTGAGGTTTTCTGGGCATGTCCAACCAGGAGGACACCTAAAGGTAGACCCAGGACACGGTGGAGGGACTATGTCTCTCACCTGGCCAGGGAACACCTTGGGATTCCCCCGGAGGAGCTGGCACAAGTGGCTGGGGAGAGGGAAGTCTGGGCCTCTCGCTTTAGGCAACTGCCCCCGTGACCCGACTCCGGATAAGCGGATGAAAATGGATGGATGGATTATTTATCATTTTTGGTGTATTCTGGTAAATTAGAATGTGACATGTCTTGAAGTTGTGCTAACATCCTAAATCCCTGCCTTGTTGCAGATACAAAGATGTTTTTAACACTGAATGAGAATGTCTTGAAACCCTTATGTGAGGTGAACCTTAACCTTAATTTGTATTTTATGAAGATGTGTATGAGTGTAGATAATGATTAAATTTGTTAAATCAAACACACAGTGATTTGTGATATAAATAGATCATTGTAAGAGCAATATTTGTTTCAACTTCATTGATTTAAGCACAGATTATTCAAACACTTCATTTAAACATCTTGTTCATTCAACCATATGATTAATTAACTTGTAAGTTGTAAAGCCTTATAGGATTTGTGTTGATTCACTTTTATTCAGAGTGAGGAATCCAGCAGTCTGACTTTTACGCAGAGAGATAAAGCTTTTGCGGGAGACCTTGACAGTTTCTTTTGTCTGCATTGAAGAACAATAAGTGAGCAAAGGGTTGATTTGTATGTCTGGATCCTCCAGCTGGTGTGCTGTAATCTTGACTTTGCAGCCCTGTTGTGTATGAAAGGTTATGCTGTGTCAATTAGATAGTGAAAAATTGACCCTTTTGATTCATAACAAGTTTAACAAATTACCAATATGTATTTATGTCCATTTTAACTGAATCTTAACTAATTCATAAAATGTATGAGAGTTTGACAGCAGCTACATATAATCCAGAAGCAATAGTTTAACCCTCAATTTTTATTCCCACAGAGCAGCTGGGTTTCATATCCCAAAAGTATATTAAATTCCATTGTAATCCGCAGCCATCATCGGAAGCTGTATTCATCCAGAAATGCTAATTCTCTCTCTCCCTGATCTCATCTTGTTTACTTTTCCTCCTTTTATTTACTTTTACTCTCTGGAAAGCAGATCAGCAGTGATCAACTCCCTTCAGCCAACATCACGACCCTGCAGGAATCAGACATCAGGGTCGGAAAATCAAACCAGTGATCATTAAAGTTCTCTTTTAAAAGCCTTTGTAGGACTCAAGGAAACAAGACACTGAACACAGGGGCATCATAATGAAGGGAAAGCAGTTATCATCATCAGATTTAGGCAACAATAGACCTGTAGGGAGTTCCTTTGTAACCTAACACTGATAGCTTCCTATCTTCCTTATTTCCCCGTGGCTCTCTCTTATCAATGTCTGCAAGATACTCCTAAAACTACCTTCTAATCAAAATCTAAAAGAAGGCTATTTCTATTTGAAGGTCAGGCTGAGTCAATATTTAAGTTAGGCTGAGAAGCACATGTTGCAGCAGTTATAGACTGTGTTTGAGCTCTGTGCACACTGAAAGATTCAACACCACAGAGCAGCAAAGGCTTAGGCTGACATTTACACTGGAGGGGAGTGTGTGTGTGTGTATGTGTAGTACCACGAGGTGTGGCAGTGAAATGATGACACGCATGCTGTAATTCCATTTTAATGAAGAACATTTTTTAATCTTTTACCCGTTCGTTAAAATATCTTTCTACACACAAATGAAGGGAACAACAAACGGGAGGAGAGTTGTAGTTCATGATTCTGTCAACGGTAGATCAGCGTTTGCAGACACTTGCTTTCTCCCCGAGCATCTGGACAACTCCTCATCCAGAATTATTAGACATTTTACTGCCTTTAAAGTCATTTATGAAAGACGTTTTTACAGCACCTTTCAATTGTGACACTTTTGCTGCTCAATTCTAGCTGCGTGGTCTCTCGTTCTTGAGCAGTCCACTCACATTGAAAGGTGTTGAACACTTGTCTATTCAATCCATGTGGAGTGGTCTCTATAGGACTGAATGCCGTGTAAGTCATAATCGGGAGTGGGGGTGGGGGGTGGGGTGGGGTGGGTGGGGGGGAATACCCAGAAGCGCCTGGATCAGCACTGAGGAGTCAGCTGGAGGAGAGAAACGGAGCACACGGCAGGATTTGAAGTCTTATTTCCAGATATTTGGACATCTCACCTCTGATTGGGTAACAGCTACCCATTGACTCCGTTTGCTCTGCAATGTTGATGTTTTACCTCCACAAATAATGCCAGATACCGTGATAGAGAATGCAACTGCACGGTATGGAGGAAACTACACCCCAATATTTGGCTAATTGGATGTTCCTGTGATGAGTAAAGTACCGTAAAGGCAGAGGAAAACGTCATCTATGGCCTGCTCCAAAACAATAAAAGTTATCTGAATCTGGCCGCCTGTTCGGCCTTGGCTGAAGAACACAAATCTCCATGAAGGGCTCGCTGCTCGCTTTGTTACCTCTGGCCTCCTTCACCCCTCCAGAAAGCAGAGGATGAGGCAGCGCTGAGGACTCTTTCTCAGTTGAACGAAGGGCTCCCCCTCCCTCCAGCCCCTCCTACAGTGGATTTATGTTTGTGACTGTTCAATTTATGTGCTTATCAAGGGTTTTCCTGAATCTCCACTGCTGCCCCAGGCTCAGGAACAGGACAGAGTGACATGTTTTCTTTTCTTCCTCACACCTCCTCTTGTTTTTTTAATATAATCAGAAATAATCAATAAAATGCTTTTTTTAATGTTCCACACCTTAAATTCTTTATTCTCAAAAGTTTTATTCACACTTACACAGACTCACACTGTGTGTCTGTAGTTACAATCCTAAGCCATTTTCTAGCTGATGAACAGATGAAAAATAATCTATAGATGGCCGGGTGAGGGATGCACACAATTTCCTTAAATAGCATCACAGTGACTGCATGAATGGCTGTTTAATAGCTTCATGTTGGAGATGATTACATTAATTCAGCAATGCAGGCTCTGTTTGCACAACAGAGCCAGGAGGTGCCAGGTTGCCAATAAAACAGGACTCTAAGTTCCATCCCACTTTATTGAATTGTGCATTAGCCTTTGCCAATCACAAGGGATAATTGCTCAGCTTAATTTACCACCGGAGGCTTCGGGATGCGAGGAGCTTTCTGGTGCGTCACCATCACTCTACTTGCACTTTGTGAGAAAAAAGAAGCTTAAATTCCCCCAGAATCCGCTTTCAGTAGTCATGAACTGGATTTTGCAGCATCCTCGGGTTTAGTTTTGGATGTTCTCTTTACCCTAACACATCCTGACACTCTTTCTTCTCTAATATGTGCGTACAAGTGGCCTTTCCTGTGCTTCTCACACCAGTTTAACAAACTGGGCAAGGTCACGAAACGCTGATGTGAAAAAGTGTGAATTGATTCAAGCAAACGCCAGCAGCAGGTGGCTCTGCAAGGAAGTCGTCGATAATCAGCCTCAGAGCTCAGTGTTGATTATTACTGTCTCGGATAACACAACAAATGTTTCTGTCACACACAGGGGCGCCGTAAAGCGGTGAAAGATTAGGAAGATTCTAAGGGCCCACAGCTGTCAGGGGCCCAAAAACGTTTCAAAGTTGAATAAAAAATAAAGTTTAAAAATCACAAGTACTTTACTTTGCAGTATGTTTTCTCATTTAAGACATTAAACAGTCTTTTAGTCTTTATGAAATGTGTATTCATTCAGAGGTCCCTACTTAATTTTGACTAAATAATTTGAACCCCCCCCCCCCACATCCCCCCACCCCCCACCCCCACCGCCCCCCCTTCCTAACGGCATAAAATGGTAAAGTCCACCTGGCCGAGGGGCGCGTAGCAGGCCAGGCTAGCTCACGCAGCAGTCAGACAGCAGAGTGCACCAAGGCTGCATGTCTGCAAAAACAAAGTCTGGGTCACAGAAAAGGAAAGGAAGAAAGGAGAAAGAGGACAGGCAGAAGAGAGGGTGTCAGTATGTCACACAGTTTTTCTCAAAGAAAGGTGGGTTTAGTTAGTGATTGGTAAAATTAAACCTGTTTGCTAGCTTTGATATCCACAATGAGAGGAACTGTTTCATCTAATTATGGTAAATGGGTTGTTGTCCTTGTCCCTACCAGAATCAGCAGCTGATGATATGTCAGCAGGTGCCCCCTCACAACCCAATGAACCTCAAGAAGGTGAGCAATGTAGCATGTTAGCTAGCTGCCTCATTTAAGGGGGTCTGTGGGAATCACTCTCTTCTCTATCAGTACTATTACAAATGAATATAAAAAGGCTATTTTTGGTGATAAACACATTGTTTTTCCACTTAATGATAATTATATATATCAATCAGTAAAAATGTATAGATTGTTTTTGATGCTGGGCAGATTGAAGCATTGCTATTTAGTCCGTCACTAAGTATGTCACTCAGGAGCATTATTAATTATATCGCTGTAAATAATAAATCTTGCTGTGTACAATCAAGGCTGAATATATTTGTAGCTGTTTTTTTGTTGTTGAGAAAAATGGGTTTCTAGAGACTTATATACGTATTCATGCAAAGTTGTCCAACTTTAAAATTTTATGTAACCCTAACTGACTCCGGTTTGAACTGTGTGCTTATTCATTTTGTGTCTGTGATGAAGCCGTGGAGGCTTAATAAAGAAGTCGCCTTGTGAGCAGTGAATCCTTAATTTTTGTCAGTCATACAGAAATACTTGATTTCAAGAGGAAAGACAGCTGAAAATGTAGTTATGTAAAGCTTTGACACAACATGGAAATTTAATTAAATATCCCAATTTGAATTTTATCATCAAATAAAATTTTAGAATAAATAAGCACATTTTAAGGGAGTAAAAGGGAAAAGGAGATTAACACCTTTCAGCATGTGCATTTCCTGCTTTTTCCAGCAGTGATATTGCTACTTCTGTTGAAGGAAATTCACTGTTTAATGAGAGATAGTTGGTGAAAATGATATGTAAATAAGTAAGAATGCATGTAGACCTACATAATTAAGCAAAACTGAAACACTAATATAAAGTATATATATATATATATATATATATATATATATATATATATATATATATATATATATTTTTTTTTTTTTTTCTCCCTTCGAATCTGGGAGGGTGGAACCCCAGCTCCAGCTATGGACGAGCCCCCTGGGGGCCCAACTTGATATTTTTTCTTGGGGCCCAAAATCTCTGGCAGCCCCCCTGGTCACACACACATACACCTGTTTGCCTGACTTTGCATGCATCTCCACCACATGTTTGAATCTTTGTAAGAAAATATGAACTGGAATAATTTTTTTTGGGTTTGACCTGAGATGATCTTTCCTGTTATTTGAAATTTTATTTTACACGACTGGAGCATTTTCTAAAATGTCTTTTCTGACTACTTGCGTAGCATAATGAATAAATATGTAAATAGAGTCAGTAAATACATTTAATATCTGCAGAACATTAAAAATTTGCCTTTGGATTTTGTAATTGTTTCAAATGCATCCATCCATCCATCCATCCATCCATCAGTTTTCGTCCACTTATCTGGGGTGGGGTCGCGGGGGCAGCAGCCTAAGCAGAGAGGCCCAGATTTCCCTCTCCAGAGCCAGTTGGACCAGCTCCTCTGGGGGAATCCTAAGGGGTTCCCTGGCCAACCAAGAGACATAGTCCCTCCACCGTGTCCTGGGTCATCCTTTAGGTCTCCTCCCAGTTGGACGTGCCCAGAAAACCTCACCAGGCAGTCGTTCAGGAGGCATCCTGATCAGATGCCCGAGCCACCTCAACTGGCTCCTCTTGGTGTGGAGGATCTACAGTGGATCTACTCTGAACCCCTCCCAGATGACCAAGTTCTCACCCTTTCTCTAACCCTGTTTCACACTGAAAGCGTCAGCGGTATGGAACGGCAGTGGAATGTCTCTGCTTCAAATAGAATAAAATTTAGTCTATGGAGTGTTTCAAATCAGCCGCAATGCAACAGTTTTTTAGGTGCTTCCCAGAAGCTGCGTGGCACGCTGCTAGAGATAGGATCAGGGTCTGCTTTTGCTACGAACCGCTTCTGGGACATGTCAGTTTTCACAGTTAACATAGGGCTAGACAGGAAATCACACACGGTTTCAGAGTAAAATCCCTGGTAATTGTCTAAATAAAAGTACTGCAGCAATGCACTTTCATATATATGAAGCTCACATGCAACCCTAACGGCTTTTTGACTCCCTGCATCGTTCCAGAAGTGCAGCAGCGTGTTTTTCATGGCTTTAATCCTGACAGCAGAGAGGAACATCATTATAAATGACATCAAACAGCGATATCAAGCATGATTTCCTTCTTTTTGGTTTATTGGCGGATTGCATCAACAAATCGCAAACTTTGAAGTCTCGAGGGATTCGCGAGTCAAGCGAGAAAGATGTTCCACGGTCAAGACTCTGCTGACGTGTAATGAAGCTCGCGAGTAAAACGTATCGCTGCGGTTCCGCGTTGCTTGATGCTTCCAGTGTGAAACAGGGGTGAGGGAGAGCCCAGAGACCCTGCGGAGAAAACTTTTTTTCAGCCGCTTGTATCCACAATCTCGTTCTTTGGTCCCTGCCCAAAACTTTTCCAAGGTTAAGGAACTGCGGACGCCATCGTATTCTTTCAGGAGGAATTTTTGTTCATTTTGCTGAGTCTAAAATGTAAGTCGTTATGACCATATTTGATCATGTGCCGGTTTTCAATCTTAATATGAACCCTAAACCTGAAACGTTTAAAAAAGAAAATGTAGTTTAAAAACAAAGAAAAGTGAAGAAAGAGATTAAAAAGTAAAAAAAAAGTATTGTTTTGGTGTTGAGAAATTTAAAAAGTAGATGGTAGATTTAACAAACATTCAATGTAATGAAAAAAATTATAACATTGAAAACATAAATTTATGATAAAAAATTAAAAGTAGCGAAGCTATTATTAAAATTCAAAATAAAATTTCCTTTAAAGTCTATTTGCTTACCCGCATAGAATTATGAATTCTGAGCTACAGTTTTAACAGTTGTGTAATTTACACAATAACATCAATGATTGTACAGCGTATGGTAATGAGGTTTTCTCACATGAAGGCTGAAGCAGAGGCATGACTGTACAGGTCGTCTGCTCCTTTAAAGATCTAACCGTAGCTCGCCGAGTCAGTGACACTGACCTGAGGCCAGCGTAGTGGTCACCTCGTGTCTCTTCAATCTCAGGAAGACAAGTTCACTTCATAATCATTCTGGATTAAGCTTCTTTCTAAGCTTCACCCAGAGGTCGCTGCAGAGTCGACAATCACATCACCCTTTAAAACCTTATAACACAACACTAGCAAGCATTAGCACAAGAGAGACGTGTTTTCTTTTGGAGCTGTGTGAATACGATAAAGACTCTTCTGTGCTTTGATTTTCTCCCTCCCCACTTTTTTTGTTTTTATATCCCTTCCATCCATATTTATGAGCCCCCCTAACAATAATGCTGCATGTGGAGGGACAGATGTGTTTCTCAGCTTTGTTTCCTTCCACGTGTAACACATCTTTTTTGTGTTTGACATTGAAAACATCCTCCTACTAAACCAGGCAGAGGCAGCTAAGTGTTCCCTCAAGGGTTCTGGCTCATCAGCAGCTGCGGATGCGTAATGTGTGTGCACGCATGTGGATCGTGCATAATTTTGTCAGCTTCCTCCTTGGCTCTCCAGCAGTTTATTTGCGAGTGTGACGTCTAGGTGACGAAAGGCTTGCACGAGCGTCTTCTCCTCTTTCCTGTCAATCGCCAAAGCCCCCAGCACCTTGCAGGTTATGTGCACCGGTTTGTTGGACAGCTTTGTGTGGAAATTACCCGTATGAGTAGACAGCTGCAGGGAGGTTTATGGGTCATGAACATTAAACTCAGGTGTCCTCCGACATGCTTGATTAACTACAGCTGTCAAGAAGAGCAGAAGGTCACGTCCCTCCAGTGCTCCTGCGTGGCAGGCAGTCACCAGACGCTTAGCAACCTGACATTCTCCTCCAGGTCCCCCCTGAGTTTTTCACTTTCTCCAGACAGCACAGGGACTTTGCTCCAGTGGGTCAAACAGGAACTCTCTGTGAAGTGGAGTGTTGGTTCAGGTCCACCCCTCTTATTTCACCAGGATATGAGTCAACTAAGGTTGTTTTGTAGAGGAAAGCATCATTTTAAAGTGATTATGCTTAATGTTAGTGTATCTATAAGTGCTGTAGTGCGGTTTGATTTAGGTGCAGGTAGATCAACAAAACTGTTCTTTCTGTGTTTGTTCTAAGTAATCAGAGGATTTTATGAGGTGATGCGAGTGCAACTATTTAATATACAAACATGCAAGATATATTAAGATGTTAAACTCATAAAGTTAACAGGGAAACAAATGCATGACAGATTTGCGTTTTGATGGCAGACATCAAAAACTGCACATTTTGGTCATTTCAGCTACAAATGCCGGTGCAGATTTGGCAACCCCGCGAGCTGAATTGTGATTGGCTCTGGAACCAGGAAGGTTGGAGGTGGGAACGTTTGTAAAAAACAAAAAAAAGACAACATCCCTCTTTGGCCTTTTAAAAGGAGAAAAACTAATGACGCTTGAAATGGCTGAGAAGGAAATCTGCTTTAATGTGACCGTCCTAACATGATTGAGCTACATTAGACAGTTTAGTGATTATTTTACTATAAAAGTCGTACTTGCTGTACCTTTAACCTCTGACCCGGAATCAGTGCAGGAGTAGCTCATGGAGTCTAGATGCATATTTCTGAAGCCTGTTGGATTGAATTTTAACATAATCACAAAAACACTGATCTAATGTGTGTTCTGTTTTATTGAGACCATAATAATAATAATAATTATTATGATTATTTGTTTTTAGTCACCTGCAACCTAAATATGATGGATGGGCAATAACGTTTTTGCCTCTGTGTGGGTGTATTTGTTAACCACAAGATGGATTATGAAGAAACTCCTGGAAATAATGCTTGTTCATCAGCAACTGATTGATGTTTGAAGTCAGCTCAACTGAACATGGAAACCGTAGATAATCAAAATCAGCAAAAGCAACAATGGCTCTGACTTAGCCATGTTAAACCCTCTCTGACAGGGGTGTCCAAACTTTTCAAGACAAAAGCAGTTTCGTCAAGTTAATCATCTCTGTGGGCTACAGCAATATAATGTTTTAAAAAGTGGAGAAAGTATTTTATTGTGATTTTTTCCCCCTCCTCAAAATAGGTACAAATTATTGCTAACAACTGTGGGGCTTGTGGGCCGGTATCCAGCACATTTTTGTGGTTTCTCTGCTCCAACACACTTGATTCAGTGGTTGAATCACCTGTGCAGCAGCTCACCAGGCTCTGCAGAAGCCTGTTAATCACCTACTAACTGAAATCAGGTGTGTTGAAGCAGGATTAAAACAAAAACCAGCTGGATGCCAGCCCTCGGGGCCCGGAGTTGAATAGCCCTGGTATGTAGGTTAAAATCTGAACATAAAACTATCACAAAGTGTTGATCTACATCTGGTACTGGCCTTATCCTGTTACACAATAACATAAATGCAATATTAAGTGTGTGCTCAATACTTCAGAATGTGCATTAGTGTGTCTGTCCCTCATACCTACAAACTTGTCACTTTTCAGTGAAAATTGCCGTTTTTGAAGCCAAATGTGGCGTTCACGTGAATCGTGTCGATCCGAAGAGTTTTTTTGGGGGGGGGGGGGGGGGTCTTCTGTCGGGTTTCAGCGATGGGTTTCAGTCACTCTTATGGAAGTCAATCAGAGAAGAAAGGAGAGGGGACTCCTCTTGTTCATGAACAATCTTTGTTCTAGCGTGTTAGTCACATGTCACCATTTGACCCATCACAGTCAGAGACGGCACGCCGCACACAGCGAGGCAGAGCGGCGCTCACAGTGAGTGGGTGTGTTGTCGCTACGACTACTCGAAGCGGTTTTGAGCTTAAAGTTTGTCCAGTAGAACAAAATCACCACTAAATAGTTCTGGAAACACAAGTTTCCTTCTTATTTGTTGTTTTTAGTTGTTGAAGGTTACAATAATTGCTTATTGCCTTTGTATGTTTACCTGTAATCTTATTTTTCTTCTTCCTTATCTCTAAGTGGTTGTGTTGCTGAAGCGAGTGAATCTCCCCACTGTGGGACTAATAAACTTTATTCTATAGTCTACATCTATAGCCTGCTGGAGACGCAAAATTAATCATTTTAGAAATGCAAATAGGGGCCGCACAAAATCTCTCCCAGGGCCTCAAATGGCCCCTGGGCCGCACTCTGTCTACTGTATGACAAAAGCTAAGCGTCACTTCCAGTGCATGTTCTGAGACTTGCTAATCGTTAATAAATTCTTTATTTGTGCAAATCATCATCATCATCATCGTCATCATCATCATCATCATCATCATCATCATTGTCATCATCATCATCATCATCATCATCATCATCATCATCATCATCATCAGAAATTCACTTGCAGCCAGTTGATGAGAAAAGAAAAATAAACATCTAAACTTTGACACCTTGACTTTGTGTGGAATTAACTTAATCTCTTTGGCTTTTGATCAGCCATATTTAAACTGTGACTGTACATGAAAAACAAACAAGAAACATAAATAACAACAACAGCAAACAAAACAGTTTGGGCTCGGTGTAAAGCCTTATCAACACACAACACAGCCAGATGAATGGCCTGGCCGCGACACAATCATGTTAAATTACTGATCTCAACGTCGCCGAAAGCTTTTCCCTTGCATGACACACACACACACACACACACACACACACACACACACACACACACACACACACACACACACACACACACACACACACACACACAAGGACTGACTAAAAAGGTCACTTTGTTTGAGGGATTTAGGATCAGGTGGTCTCAGCGTGGGGTTTGAAGGTGTGTGAGTCAATTTGAGTTCATTACGCAAATCAGTGTAGCAGCGATTGTTCTGGAGCCACCGTGGTATGATTACTGAATAATGATGTACTTCCTGGTTCTTCTATAAAGATCAGCTCACAAGGAAATGCAAATGCAGTTATAATAGTAAGTAAATAAGTAAAAAAATAAAAAGGTTTGAGGAGTCAGGTGCTGGTAGCCAGAAACACAAACACATCCATTACTTCATCGCGGTCCCTGCTGGCATCTGTTGGAGATGAGCGAGCTAGCTAAAAACTCAAACAGGTGGCGACGTCAGAGCCGCTTAGACATGAGTAGTCTCAGCTGAGCTTGTCAGGTCTTGTTCTTTCATCTGGGACCTTACAGACACACACAGCTGGGCTGGGGTCATGACCTTAACCTCGCTTAAACTCTTTGGGGGAGCACAACTGATCTTGAAATGATCTGGATTGTTGATCTTTGTTTATTTTCCTCCCTAACGTCTGCAGCCAGTGCTTATGTTGGGTATTTATTTAGAGTTGCGCTGATGATGTTTATGGAATTGTGGTTGGGAAAGGAGAAAAATAGAAAACAAGGATTGCCTTGAAAAAGTTATAGTAAGTAATTAGCAGAAGTTGGAACTGTCTCGACTCACACTGCTCTTCTAAATGGACCCAAAAACACAAACTAAAAATTTTAATGAATGAAGCATAAAATATAATTTATATGGCTGTCTGGAAATAAGGTTTGCTACACTGCAAAAACTGATTTTAAAGAGAGTTAAAGGGACAATGTGTATTTTTACCTTTAATCTCTGAAAATATCCATCAAAATGTTGTTGAAAAAGAATAAAATGGTGTCCAGTTGCTGAAAAAAATTGGCGACTTTGTAACATATGACCATAAAATTCAGGTCTAAAGCACATAGAGTGTGGGTCTAGCGTCTTTGGGGGACGCCATGTTTCCTTCTGGCTGACTCAAGGTCCTGCACCTGTTGATGACATCACACTAGATGATTGGCTGGATGTACGACACATGAAAGTAACGTTACCACGTTTAAAAACATTTAGGAAGTAAGGAACATTAAAACGGCTTTCCGGAGTTTTCCTGTTTCAGAAATTATGTATGATTTGTCAGAATTCCGTACAAGTGATTATCTCATCATGTACTGTGATATATTATAAGCAATACGTCTTTTTTTTTTTTTTTTTTGCTAAGCACGGCCCCTGCCCGGCAGAGCTCCGTGCAATAGGAAACTGAGCGCCGGCCAGAAATAACCAATAGCGTTAGACTACCGCTTAGACGCTTCAAATTTAAGGAATACCTCGGCTGATGCAGAGTTGCTGAACTTTTCACGGACAAGAAAGTCTCTAAAATATAAATATATGAGAAGACAACATGACACGAGAATAATACTCGTAAAACAACCTCTGTTTGTCGGCTACAGAAGCACATTTATAAACAGAAATGTGAAGTCGCCATCTTAAAAAAACAGAGGGCCAGCCGTTTTGTGTTATACGCTTGTCAGCCACTAGATGGTGCCATTAAATAACAAAAATACTCTGGAAAGTAGCTTTCATTTAATAACAAAACTCTTTCGAAAACATATGTGAAAGAACAGAATTGAAAAAGAGATGCATTATATTTTGGCAGAGCAGTTTTGCCGTGTCATCGGCCGGCGTCGGACCCCGAGCAGATCCGGAAGCTACGGTCAGCATTGCATTCGCTCGATGGAATTAGCTGAAAAATGGTAAATGGTCTGCATTTGATATAGCACCTTCTAGAGTCCTGGAACCCCCCAAGGCACTTTTCAACATAATCAGTCATTCATCCATTCACACACACATTCACACACTGGTGGGGATGAGCTACGATGTAGCCACAGCTGCACTTGGGCGCACTGACAGAGGCGAGGCTGCCGAGCACTGGCGCCACCGGTCCCTCCGACCACCACCAGCAGGCAACGTGGATTAAGTGTCTTGCCCAAGGACACAACGACAGCGACAGACTGAGTGGGGCTCGAACCTGCAACCTTCCGATTACGGGGCGAGCGCTTAACTCCTGTGCCACCGTCGACCATCAAAGTCTGGAGTCACGCCGGGGTCGCATGCTTTCTGCTCCACAGGTAAGAACATTTACCGTAATGTTTTTGTAAACTAGCGACAGTCACAGTGTTATGGCGTAAAACTACCCTGAAATGTATGTAGTGCCTCCTAGTGGCGGGGAACACACTGCCACTTAAAAATGCCTCATTTTTAGATATTTTATCTTATGTTTATTCCTAAAAGAAAAGAAAGTTAGCACTGCTTAAAGGTAAACATTCTTAATTATGATCCTTATTTTCTTGTTTTGAGTAAAAGAATCTGCCAGTGGGATGAGTAAAAGTTGCTTGGCTTGAAACAGTAAAACAGGCTAATAAATCTACCATTAATAGTTTGTGTTCTTTATTTTTGGAGAACAAATTGGTAATGTATGTAAATCTCTTTTGTTCTGCAACAGAATAAAAGATGAAAAATGTAATAACCTGATTGTTTTTCAAGAGATTAGTTTTGCAGCAACTCGTTAACTTCCACCAATCTCGGGTAAAATGTGATTTTTACACAAGTCGCTGGAAAACTGCTGGACTGCAGTGTTGTGCTGAGATGTGTTACCCGGATCCACTCTGTTTTTGGCTTAAACTTTGTGAACCTAAAAAGTAACTGTGAGGTATATTTTTATTTATTTATTTATTTTGGAAAACTGATATTTTGTGGTTTTATAAATCAATTTAAAATATAAGAAACATCCTGATGACTCATTAAAATGGATTTTATTCTGTAACTGACTTGTGACTTCCTTATATCATGGCTTTCTTCATTTTTGTAAGTGCAAACATGGACGTAATTTTCACTTTAGAAGGGGGGTGGGGGGGGGGGGGGGGGTTGTATCTTTACAGTATGCTCTAATGGGAAACAGGCTTCAAAACAAACGGTTGTTTTCCACTTGGTCCTAGGGCTCAACCAGTGTCAATTTAATATAGCAATGTTGGTGTTGGATGGTAAAAAGTGCAGGGGTCAAAACTTGACTTTGGAAAAAGTGGGGGAGACATGTCCCCCCCCCCCCCCCCCCCCCCCCCCAAAAAAAAATTACGTCCATGAGTGCAAATGTACACATTTATATCTCGGGGACCACATCTTGATGACCCGAAATGTGTCTGACTTGAAATGTTTCCAGAGGGGTAACACATCCCGACATAACACCGGAAACAAGCATTGCCATGGATATTCTGAGACGCATTGCTGCTGGGTGTTAAAATCAGTTAGTAAAACGTTGATTTTCACAGTTTTTGGTGCACATGCTACAAAATATGTGTAAGGTTAGAGGATTGTTTTAACAAAGAGGGGTTTAAAACTATTTTACTCAGGATAATGGCAAGATTGAGCATTTAAGATGACAGGATAGGGATTTGTCTCCAGAGCCGGAGCATCCCTGCATCATGAGGTGCTGGGGAGCAAAAACCCATAAGTGATCAAGGGGGGAGGGGAGGGGGGAGGCGTTGTCGCTAGAGGCTGATGAAACGAGGAGAGAGACAGTGGGCTGATGAGGTGGTGGGATTTGAGCAGAAACCTTCTTTCTGTCAGACATGCGCAAGAGCGTCAGCAGCAGCAGCAGCATCACCGCCGCCGCTGCGCCGCGTTTCCGCCTTGGTTGAGGGGCGCGCAACGCCAAGAGGGAGGGACGCCGAGAGCCGCCGGGACGCATCGGGGCACAGCGAGCACGGACTCCGGGCAAATTCCTCACCGAAGCCCGACCATCACCCCCTCCTCCAGCCTCCACCTTTATTTAACTGGCGAGCTGTGCGCTGCGCACCAGAGCCGCCCCCCTCCCCCCCACCCCCACCACCCTTACACACCACCAGCATGGAGACTGCGCTAAAGGACAGACACTAAAAATGTGAGGCTCACAGGGGAAAGAGGAGTAGACAGAGAGCGCCCGTGCGCGTGTCCGTGCGCGAGGAAAGGAAGTGGCTAACCCCCCGCCCCCTCTGCCCTTTGCGGGTGATTTCAATTCTGCGTTCTGCGGTGTGAGAAGATGAAGAAGTTCAACATCAGGAAGGTGCTGGACGGGCTGAAAGAGGCGTCCTCCCCCACGCCGTCCGTCCAGGTGGGGCCACAGGAGAACCATCTGGTCCAGGAGACGCTCCAGTCCGAGCACTTCCAGCTCTGCAAGGTGGGCGAGATGTTTAATCAGGGTTGTTGTTGTCAGCCTGTAATCCGCCGGTGACTCTTCCTCGTCCTTCTGTTCTGTTTTACGCTCATCCCATTTCAGGATCAAAAGCTCCACAGAACAGTTGGAAGGGTTTCACTCCCTCGTCTTTTCTTTTAAAGTGATGTTTAAAATGCTCACAGGTAGAGAACTGGTTTGTGTTTGGAAGCTAAAGCCTGAAATTGTGCACGCGACGCGCTCTCCGTAAACCCATTCAGTTTGCATTACACGCGCTTGCACTCTGGTGTTTGTGCGCATGGCGTGAGCTGTCATGCTGAGGGGTTGGGCCCGAACTGATCCTTTCTTGCATAATCTGCAGGGACTAGATTAACCAACCGGTGGTTTTTGTGCGTTTGTGTGTGTGTGTGTGCACGCGCCCTCCCTCCCTTGTTGACCTCTCCCTCAGACGCATCCCTACTCACTCCCCCACCCCATCACACGCTCGGACACTCAAGGTCCTCTGTCCTGCGGGGTCTAATGGTGCCCGAAGCCACTGAGGATCTGCCTCTTTCTGATTGGTCACATTAAAAAAAACGACTGGGATAATTAAACACTCATGCAATTTTCATGCTGTGCATGCAACATCTTGGCCCTGCTGCAAAGTTAATTCACCATTTCCCCAGTCGTGTGCTCTAATGACTAGGTGTGGACTTTTAATAGACCACGCTGTAAGTTTCCTATTGATTTCCCCACACATTTGACTTGCAGGGCTGTTAAATGCTCAGTTGCACATAACTTTTTAACAATTTTAGTTTGGTTTTGAAAGGATGGGTTTGCACAACTGTTTTAATGCACAAAAAACTGTATGTCACCAACAGCAACACTTCAGAGTTTTGTTAGGGATTGTATCTACATGTTTATCAATAACCCATTTCCTGTAGTGAAGAGAGAAGGAGACAATGAGCAGACAAGTCAACCAGTTATAACTGTGGCACTTGCATGAGGTAAAATGCCCCGAACATCCGATCACAGTTTATTTAAACAAATAGATAAGAATGGGAGTGAGCGCGTCAAAAACAAAGGCTTGGCCAGCCACCCTTCGTGTCAGACCCCAGATGCCAAAAGTGCCCTTTTTCTTCACTTATGTGTGAAAAGGGGTTTTTCCCTTTTCTGACTGCAGAACCCAATGCAGCGTAAAACTGACGCGATGGGATGTCTGCTGATGCGGCACCGAACCAGCTCATTGTACCTCACCCTAACCTTATCCTCTTGTTATTTAACCTTCCCCTCACCCTCATCCTAACCTTAACCCTCTTGCTACCTAAAACGTTACTCTCACTGTGATCAAGCGTTTGCATTCTGACTGTGAATTTTCGTATTTGGCTCCAAGGGGAACGTTAGCACATACCATCTGGCGAGGGGGAGGTTACAAATACCCTCTACTTTTATCCTCCACCTTGGTAGTTGAAACCTCCCCCTCGCATTGCCTCTGTCCAAGCCTGACCAATGATAAGGCGGCTCCCGCCGTTAACTTCATAGAGCTGGCTTTTAGAGCGACCGACACATCACTAACGTGTTCGCTAGCAAGATGGTTAAGGTTAGGATGAGGGTGAGGGGAAGGTTAAATAACAAGAGGAAAAGGTTAGGGTGAGGTACAATTAGGGATGGGTACCGAATTCGGTACTTTTTAAGATACCGACCGAATTCCATAGTACCGACTGAGCACCGATTCACGTCATTTCAAACGGTGCCTCGTTTCGGTACCCGTCCATCATAACGAGAACTTGCGAAGACAGCTGCGCATGCGGAAGAGCGTTATGTCGTTGCTCGCTGCGAACCATCGCTGCGAGCCAGTTGTAAACAGAGCAGCATGGTAGAAAGAACGCACGCTAAAGCTTGGGTCCACTTCACTAAATGTGATGGGTAACTGGGTGATGATGAAACCAGCGACAACGATCTAAGTGAGACATCCTCATCTTAATCTGCTTCGGTAGGTAAATATAATGTTTAAGATAACGTTAGCTTGATATGTTAGCTTCCATTTCGCTAATGTTGCGTTCGCTTTCTCCTCGGAACTCCGAATTCCCGACTAGAAGAACATGAACGCGCTCTAAAGTTTGGCTTCACATTACTAAATGCGACGGGTGATTGGGTGAAGATGAAACTAGCGACAACGATCTAAGTGTGAGGCATCATCGTTTTAATCTGCTCCAGCAGCTAAATAAACTGTTTAAGATAACGTTAGCATGGTATGTTAGCTTCCATTGCTACCATTGTTATCAGCTAATGGTGCGTTCGCTTTCTCCTCGGAAATTCTAACTTCCCAGTCGGAAAAATCAAATGAAAAGGAACGGCAAAAGGAATGAAGATACACAGTAAATTTAGTTCACAGTAAAGATGTTCGCTTCAGTTTAATTATCAGCTTATAAAACTACAAGGACGATGTTAAAATACAAACAGTTGAATGTTATTTATCGTGATATTTATCAAATATTGTTATATATTGAGAAAAAATGTATATTTATTTATAAAAGAGAATTAAAATATTAAACATTCAAAAGTATCAAAAATTGGTACCGTTAAGTACCGGTATCGATTCCTAGGTACCGGGAATTGGTACCGGATCGATTCAAATGTCAAAGGTATCCATCCCTAGGTACAATGAGCTTGTTTGGTGCCCTGGCTGCAGGCATCCCATCACGTCAGTTTTACGCTGCATTGGGGTCTGCAGTCAGAAAAGGGAGAACCCCTTTTCACACATAAGTGACGAATAAGGACACTTTTGGTGTGAGGGGTCTGACGCGGAGGGTGGCCGACCAAGAGTTTGTTTTTGACGTGCTGGGAGTGAGAATGTGTTGGTGTGTGTGTGTATGGGAAGAACAGTGTGTGGGTGTGTCTGAGTGTGCGAATGCTTCAGGACATTTGAGGATAGGATGATTAAAGCAATGAAATATAAAATTTCCATAAGTTTTGATCCTATTTTGTTGTGATAATAGAGCCGGAAGCAGTGATTCAAAAAATGATCTATAGTCAGAATGACTCACCTGAAAGTTGGAAGGGACTGAAAATAAGAGCGCGGACAGCTGAAATGGCTACAAGACCAATCAGACATCTGATAGAAGTGCCTTTGAGCAAGACTTCACTCTCTTGCACCTTTACTGTCTGCGTGGACAAAAACGGTCTGTAATGTTTCTCTACAAGAGAGGCAGGTGTCTCTGCTGCTCTGAGTGCTTCTTATATAATGCGCGTTAGCCTTCTGTCACTAAGCAAACAAATCCAACAGCTCACCAACGGTTGGCTGATTCCGTAAAAACGACAGTCACAAAAAAGTGAGTATGACTTTGAAGCGTAAGCAATGCTGTTAAAAGTCTGAAGCAAATAATAACCAAATCTTCCTTTAATAATGTGTTTGTATTCCCAGACTTCAGTGTAATCACGACTCTTTGTGGGAGGCAGAGAGAGAAAGACAACCTAAAGAGAGAAATGAGCGAGAAGGAATCTCAAAATAGGCTTGTGATTATAAAAGGATCCTAAGTGATGAGTCCAGATCTCCACTTAGAAAAAATAAAACCATCTCGGTCTTATTCTCTTTACAATTTCAAGCTTTCATCGTTCAGTTTCATAACGGTTTCCACATCCAGCCGCAGCATTTGTTTACCAAAGTCAGGTGTGTGGCATCCTCTGACGAAACAACACCCCTGCTGTGAAATGCAAATTGATTTTCGCTCTTATCAAATTTCCCTTTTCTTCCCTTCCTCTTCCATCTCTGCACACACCAGACTGTACGTCATGGCTTCCCTTATCAGCCATCAGCTATGGCTTTCGACCCGGTGCAGAAGATCCTGGCCATCGGCACCCAGAGTGGAGCTCTCAGATTGTATCCTTTCAGTTGGCATTAAGCTGTTGTAGGGAGCTGTGGCCTGTGGCACATCTGTTGGAGGCCAACATGGGTAAGTCAATATATACCAGACCTACTGATGCTGATGTATCAAAACTGCTCAAACGTATGGAGACACACCTCATCCAACGTATTATTTTATAAATCTCTAATTAAAAAAAGGTCTTGCTTGATAGGTCAGTGGACTAAAAGCTCTTTGGGAATCACTTTGTTGGTTTATAAAGATTATTTGTGTTTTGCTGATTCAACTAAGGAAATTTGGACCACTATCTTCACAACATGCACCTACTGACAGAATGGAAAGATACAAAAGCTGCCTTTGGAGTTTCCTGCTCCTCCGTGCTACTGGTTGAAAGGGGAATTACAACAGTCATGAACCACCCTGCTGCAACCTTGTTGTAGCTAGTGCTAACAACGAGCAAACACTAGCATGAGCCGTCTAATACTAAAATAAACACAAAGTAAAAAGATCCAGAATGTTAGACAAAAAGTATTACAAGTCTAGTAGCAACAAAGCCAGGTCTCCATCAGTCCGTGATATTGAGGCTTCCTTTAGCTCCCTCAAACTAGTGTAGGCCACGCCGATGTTCACTCTGGGTTTAGCTCTTTGCTTCACCTTCAAAGACATTATTACTCTCTTACTTTTACTTCCAGAGTCCACCATGATGCCAACAGAAAAAAAAAATTCTTGTGCTTTTTATTGATGATTGGCAAACTGAAAATGCCAACCGATGGCATCAAAGCTAACAACCGCAAAGCAAAGAGCGTCCCCTAGAACACCAACCCCTCCACAGAACTATCAAGTGAGGTTTTTGGTCAGCAGAGGGCGGCAGAGTGGTGTCAAATATGAAACTGGTCAAGTTTCTAACTCGACAATCACTGAGATCAATGTTAAAGCTCTAGCTTAAAGTAAAAAAAAAAACTATGCATTGTTACTTTAAGATGCCTATAAACACTTTTAGACCCATTTAGAATAAAAACAGAGTAAAAAATCCATTTGCTGTCACGCAGCAGGGAAATTTGACACATTTATATATTTTGAATCCAGACATTCAGTTAAAGCAAATGTAGACAGAAGCGTTTTAAAACCCAAATTTCTACTTGATCAATCAGTCACATGAATAAAACACTGCTATAAAAGATAGGAAGAGATACTATGCGAGCCTGAATGTCTAAACAGGCAGTTGGTGCAAGGAAAGTGGTTCTTGGAAATTATAACAGTACAGAGAACATATCTTCATAAGCTGAAGCGGAGCACGTGGGGGTCATAATATAACAACCTGAGGGATATTTTTGATGCACATTATTTACTGCAGTGTGTTTTGCCTTCATTCTGCTATCTTGACAATTAGATGGAGAGGATTGTCCGCCACCTCCGTAGGGTCTACTTTCATTCCTACAAGGCAACTGGCCTTCCATATCAGTTTCTTGAGTCTGTTTGTATCCACCACCACCATCCCGTTGTCCCAGCATGCAACAGCGGAGGACTAATCATGTTCTGGAGCACTCTGCTTGTTCTAGAGTTGCATTATTTGAAGTGTCCAACTTGCAGAAATGATGGTGTGGAACGATAATTGCACCACAAGTTAACAAAGAGATGCACCTCATCTCTGCTTCTCCCAACGATGTGGCTGTGAGTTTGGCGGAACATTCCCCACGTATTTAGAGTCACCAAACCCCCTCAGTGAGGGAAGTGCAGTAAATCAGCACTAGTGAGTTTCTCTGTCAGACACCTTGCAATATGAGGACGTTTACACAAACAGGGACAACAGCTTGCTATGGAATGACGCCGCGGGGAGACGTATAGCTTCAGAGAACGCCCCCAAGCCTGCATGTGTGAGGCTGCTTTTACAGGCCCTCCGTGTGTTCCGCTGCCTGTCCAACAACCTTTGCCAGCTCATTACAGTGTGATGAAGAGCCGTCCTCATAGTTGCGTCTCTTTCCCACCTGCTGGCAGCGCAGCTCATCGTGACTCAGTCTCTGTGCAGGAAAGGGGAGGAATAAAACAGACGTTCTCAGGTGGTCTACAGAACCATTTTACACAGAATTAATTACAAAAACACTATTAAATACAGACAGAAGCTGAGTAAAACGACCAATCGAGGGAGGTGCTGCTTATTTTAGCGGACAGATGAATTCCCTTCTCTAATAGGAGCTTTTTACAGGAACTAAAACGCTGCAGCTTAATGGGACTTAGCTCTTACTCGCTGGTGCTTTCTTCAGTCATCAGACAAAATCTGCAACCAAGAAATCTGACCACAGTCAGCTTAAAGACTGAAATGCATTCTCCCTCAGATTATCTGGAGTTGGTTTATGGCATGTGGCCACTTTGGATCTGAACGGGTTCTCTTGTGCTTGAATGATGCAGATCAGAAGGGTTAATCAAAACCTTTGTTTTTCTCTTTAGTGAGTGCCTATTTTAATTTGATACCAGAACATGTGATGGCTGTCTAATCTCTTATTCTTACATCACTGGATGGCCGGCTCCTGGCTTGTCATTGAATGTTCTTTAGTTTTGGCTGTTTTTACGAGCAGCATCTTGGGATTTCTCTGGATTGATACACACCCCGTGCGTCTGCATGTTTGTGTTTGGTGGCCCGGTCAGCCAGCCAGGACATTTGGCTGCACCTCCCTTTCTCCCTTGGAGGATTTACAGGAAGTGGCAGATCAAGGGCTTTAGCCTGGCAGTTCAGCAGAGGGCTGAGAATTACAGGAGAAGCCAGTCTGTACCCTCTGAGGAGACCTCTCATCCTTTTAGCCAAAAAACCAAAAAATGATCAGTTACTCCCTCGCCCCACCCCACCCTCGCATAAAGTCCCACGTTTGATGATTGCCGCTGCATCTGTCTTCACTGTCCATCTGGGATGTCGACAAATGAGCGTTTGGTGTTGTCTGGAGGGGGAACGAGAGGAGCAAAGGCAGAGGGGAGTGCACAAGGCCAAAGGATGAGGGAGAGCAGGAAAAAGATGGGAAGAGCTCGGGGAGGCAGGCTATCCCTTTTTCTTCAGAGCTAATGGCCAAGAATAGAATCCTCATTGATCTGTGTGTGGTGATGCACTGAGTCAGAAATGCCCAAGTGCATACACACACTTTATCTCTCTCTCTCACACACACACATGCGGTCAATAGTTTTATTGCACAATATACCTGCAGTAAAAAGAAGCCATGAGTCTTAAAAAACAGGTTTTGCTACACAGGCATTTACTTCATCCGAGCCATGTGCAGAATCAGCTGTAATATTAACAACAAGCAGGCAGGTTGTGTGTTTAAGTGAAGCACCTACCGCTTTTCTGACTAAAGAAGGAAGACGTCAAAGGAAATGTTGGGCTTTTTGTTGTAACTGTTGATGGTTTCTGGACCTCAGGGCGTGTGCTGTGAAGCAAGTGGAGCACCGCTGCCTCGGCAAAACCTAAATACTGCAATGAAGGTTTAGATCAGAACAATTTTCTTTAACTCAGATTTTTCTGCTTCAGTTTCAGTGTTTGGTCACATAAAGATAATTTGTAAAAAAAATATTTTTAGGAAAAATACAATTGCAACCATTTGGACAGAAATCTGCCATACGCTGCTGAAAGTGTTTAACCATTTCCACAAAAAATATCCACTGGTCACTTTCTTGACAAAATGAAAATAAAGTTAGATTTACTAAATAAAACTCAATTTTTAAAAAAGATTCTTCTTAAATGCAATATCAATGTTAAATATGATTCAGTAGCTTCAGGTAGCTTAATTTATGTGGGAAATAAAACAGATAAATGGTACAGAGACGCAGGCCTGGGCCCATGAAACCACCCTAGTGATGATCCCTCAAAAGCAACTTTAAAACTCTTACATTCTGGATGTTTTTAGCACCCCCTCGAGGCCGTTTTAACTCAATGTCGCTAAACTAAAAGTGGAAACTCTCCTCCTCGCTGTGTATTTGTCTTTTAACACCTTATTCTAACTGCTGAAATGTCTCCTGGTTCATTAGTTTCTACAGGAGCGGGTCATCACCAAATAAAATAAATAAGCTGTGTTCACAATTTAAAACATGCAGGAAACCGCTCGTACTTAAATCCAGTGTTTGCGACTAATGTGATCTGCGTGTGGCGTAGATCATTTGAACAGATGGACAGATCTTTCTGATGGTATGATTAAGTCTGAAGGCCAGGTGAATGTGACTCAGGTCAGCGTTCTGTAATTACACCAATTATCTAACTCTGTATGACCTCATTTTGGAGAAATGGGGTTAAATTCTGACTGGATTGACAAGCTAACAACTAGTCTGAGCAAAACCAAGACAAAATCATATGATGGAAATCTTAAAACACATTTTCTATAAAGATTTTGCTGCTTCTCATGAATAAGTTGGTTTCTCAAATAAAACAAAAATAAATCTGCTAAAAGTGCTTTAGGCTGTACTAGAAATGCTACAGCTAGCTGCTGCTAATGTCTGCTCATTAATAAATAGATTTGTACAAAACAATCATGTAATGCAGAGGTTTAAAAGTTTATTCGGTAAAAAAAGTACATTGGCTGCTTGGAGTTTTGGGTTGGCAGGACTCCTTTAGCCTTGGACTAGCTGTTAGCATGTCAATCTGGTCTCAAGTGTCTGACTGTGTTACAGATAAGCTAACAGCTAGTTTGAATGAGGCCAGTTAAATGATTAAACATTTCAAATTTCACAGTAAATTTTATTGTGAGGATTGTTTTATTAACCTTTACATTATTGCAAATATGGTTATTTGCGAGCATGACTGAGAACTCCCAAGAGGTACATAAACAAATTTCTCTCAGATGCAACGCAAAATTGATGCACCAAGTATTTCATGTCTTCATAGATTTATAATAACTATTTTTTCTTGTGTGTACTTGCATTTTAAAGCACCGTGCATGATAATATACTGCATTTCTGCAGAATTTTTAAGCTTTTTTTTTTCTTCTTTTTTTTTTTTTACAGATTCCCAGTCATTTATGTTCATGTGTTTGCATGCATCTTTACTTGGTGGTCTGCAGCAGTGTATGGGACAATTCTCGTGACTCCGTTTACTCGTGGTGGCCAGCAATGGCAGCATCATAACTCATAGCCTCCCAGTGAGCCAGCAAGATGCAGATCAATAGATCAAATTGTCAGTCTGTGCTCTGCCCGATTATCTCATCGACCGACACAAGCCATCATTACACACACACACACACACACACACACACACACACACACACACACACACACACACACACACACACACACACACACACACACACACACACACAGTTATTCAGCAGAAACATCCTCAGGTGGCAGAGCAAACACACATTTGTGCACTGACACACAATAGTGGGTGAGTTATGAACACACTTGCAAATATTGTGTGTGTGCTGGCATACCTGGAGGGATTTGCACTTGCACAGGGACGCTGGTGCAAACAGGCCTACAGAGACATCTCATGGACACACACACACACACACACACACACACACACACACACACACACACACACACACACACACACACACACACACACACACACACACACTGCTGGGACTGATGGTAACCCTGTGCAGCTTCTAGCTGTGGCACAGATTGACTATGACATATCTTTATCATTAATCTTCCTTCTGATTCACTCGGTATCTGTGCTGCCATTCAGGCTTTTCCCGGAGCCACAGAAAAACCTCCCCGAACCACGAGCTCTGAATGGGAACAGTTGGTTTGAGTTAAAGCAGAGCATCTTACCCAGGAAAGCATGAGAAGACTACAGTTGATTTTGACCTCCTCCAGCTGGATGCATATATCAATACACATTCTGCAGGATGCTTCCTTTTGTTTCACTTTTGCAAATAGTTTCTTTAAGAAATGAACATCCCCTAAAGACAGTAATATTTCTGCAATAATGATGATGGATTTTGTTTGTAATGAGACATAATGGTCTCCTCACCTTCTTTTCTTTGCTTATCTGCAGCATCTTTAGTCAGACACATTTGCAGCTTTTCTCAAGGTCGTTCGTTCGTTCGTTCTCTCCACTTCATTTAGAGTTTTCTTTCTCCTGCACTCTCATTCTGGAGTCTTTGTTGCGCGCTAACCCTCGTAAATGTCACTCCGTAGATTAGGTCATGTGTTTGTCTATGCGTTCAGTTATGCACTGCAGATGGATCATACCATTCCCAACCGCCCACCCCCCAAAAAGCACCTGACTTTACCTGCTTCTGTGCTGAACGATTACATAAGAGCATTCATTATATGTAGCTTTAAAAAGGTTAACTAGCACTTCAAAGGATCGCAGAACAATAGCAGTATCGCCAAATCAAGAAGGGTTAGTATTTCATCCCTTTTGACCTCATTTCACTTTTTCACACAAGTGGAGCAAAGATCTGGGAAGAGCAAGAAGTGAGAATAGCTTGAAACAAAGTCATCTGATTAAAAGCATTGTGAGGGTTTAATGAGCAGCTGAGTGCAGTGACTCGCTGCCAGCACTGGGTAAGCTAACTTGTTTCTCTCCGATAGTTTTGTAAAAAAAAAAAAAAAACATTTCAGACTGTTGTGAAGTCAGCCAAGAGCTTCCAGGATTTAGCTTTGCAGCACATTTAGAACACAGGGCGGGTGCAACTGTTCGCTGTACGCTTAATCAAAGACCTCTTGTGTACTGGGTTTCATCATCTGTGCTCTCCAGAGGCACTCGGCATCCTTTATTCTGTTGGTTCTTACAGCTAGAAAACTAATTCTGCAGCATCAGCGCCATGTTATTGCAGTTCCTGCCTTTCTTGTCAGCTTCTATCCTGACGCCATGACTAGAGGATCCAGGTTTAGAGTGATTTAAGCTCTGCTGCCAGATTTGATTCTTCTACGCAAAGATGTGTTAATTTAACTTATTTTCTCCCTGCCTCCCGACTTGGCCTGAGATGATTGTTCTGTTTGTCTTCTTCTGGGACTAACGCGTGACCTTGGGGATAAAAAGAGTTGAAAACGAATGTGGACAAAAGCTGAATTATGAACAGATGCAGCCTTTCTTTTCAGTGACTCGTGAAAATTCAGGAGCATTTTTGTTGTCTTGAAAGCAAAATAATTAAGGATGAAGGAAAAAGGAGGCTCAGTATAATCAACGTCTTTAATCTTTATTATCAGAACGTGATCTTAAGCTATCGCTGGAGCGGTTTGCAGCTGGGATGAGAATCAGCTCCCCTAAATCGGAGACCATGGTCTTGAGTCAGAAAAGGGTAGAATGTCTTCTCCAGGTCAGAAATGAGGTCCTGACTCAAGGTGAGGAGTTTAAGCCCTAGGCCTATTTTGAAGCCTATTCCTCGAAAAATGGTAAAAATTGTTTAGATAGCCTTGTAGTGCTGGGTTTGCTGATTAATTTGATGGGATATTACTATTTCTTCTGTAGTGTGAGGGTTATTTGGCCCTGTTAAGGAACTAACATCACAGTGTCCCCCACCTGGGGGACCCTAGGGCTTAAGTATCTAGGGGTCTTGTTCATGAGTAAGGGAGATCGACAGGTGGATTTGTGATGCGTCTGTGGTGATGCGGGCGTTGTTCAGGTGTGTCATGGTGATTTATTTCAATTTTACTGGTCGATCTATGTTCCTACCCTCACGAGCTTTGGGTTGTGACCAGAAGAATGAGATGGCAGCTGAAATGAGTTTTCTATGCAGAGTGTCTGGGCGCTTCCTTAGAGATGGGATGAAAAACTCGGTCATCCGGGAGGGGCTCAGAGTAGATCTGCTGCTCCTCCACATCAAGAGGAGCCTGTTGAGGTGGCTCAGGCATCAGGTCAGGATGCCTCCTGGATGCTTCCCTGGTGACGTTTTCCAGGCATGTCCAACCGGGCGAGACCCAAAGGAAGAGCCAGGACATGCTGGAGGGACAGCTGGGTAGAGGGAAGTCTGAGCCTCTCTGCCTAGGCTGCCACCCCCACGACCCGACCCCAGATAAGCAGAAGAGAACGGATGGCTGGACTTTATTATCTTGGTTTGATATCTTTGTCATTTGTTTAATTAGCTCTGTTTTTATAGAAAATTATGACATGCCTCCTTTTAATTTCGCAAATAAGTCCTTCAGGTGTGATCCTGCTGGGAAAGGAAATAAACCCTGTAGAGTTTAAGTTGGAGACACTAATGAGGTGCGTGGCACTCGACCCTTGCATCAGCATAACGCTCAGTCTGTGCAGCGTCGATGCACTAGAGCAGACGTGCACCTAAGAAATGATGAGGATGAAGCATTACACTTGATTTTATTTACATAAACACAGAAACTCTGGAGTTTAGGCGAAGAAACGGAACAAAGCAGGAACATTTTAATTTCTCTGTGAAGACAGGATGATGGTTGAACCATTTTTTCATTTAAAAAAAGCATTTAGGAGTATGAACGCTTGACACGAGCCCCCAGGAGAATATTTCCAGGGTTGGACTTCTCTGTCAGACCTGATCATGGATTAGCAGACAATAGATGGCTAGACATCATACCCTCGACTTTTAACAATCCTCAAACACATGATTTATAAATGAAAAGTGAACATGGAACGGCCTTTGCTCAAACTCCCCGTCCCATTCTTAGCTCTCCATCTCCTTTATCATACTCAGTCCCTCCTTTTCAAACATTGGAATAGAAATGTTCAAATCTCCCCAAAATCTATGGCGAAAAATGATTTATAATGAAAGTCTAAAATGTTTATTAGTGTTCCACATCTTAGAGACTGCTGTTGTAGTTGTCTTCTTGCATCATTTGTTTTTAAATGATCTTTTAAGGTAAAGTCCCATTAGGCATCATCCCACGCTGGTGAAGTCAGGAACTATTTGGTGGTTGTAACCCTTTGTTTTACAGTTATTATTCTCACCTTCATTTATATTTTAAACTCTTGTCCATGAGTAACGTCGCCAACTCTAAATCAGTGAAGTTACTTCTACGTACATGCGCGCCTGCTCTGTGGTTGACAAGTAATGGGCCATTCCCTTCTGTACTGGGTCGGCCCGGGCCGGGTAGCCCCAGTCGGCCCCAGCCTGGCCCGGGTGATTCCACACATCCTTGTCTTAAGCCCATGTGGGCTGATTATACCCACCAGTCAGAGGCTTGCTCTAATGGAAGGTGTGAATTTGCTGTCAGCAGTGGGTGTGTTGGCCCTGGTCGGCCTGAAGCAGACCCCCTCGAGAAGAGGGCTGAGAATGAGCCTTGGTTAGCCGGGAAAAATACCAGGCCACCCAGATATGTAAACAACCTACGCTACCCGACCCGGGCCGACCCGGTACAGATGGGAATGGCCCATATGTGGATGTCTAACAGCGCTCATTTCAAATGACATGACACTCTATGGGACAGGGTTAGCAAAATAAAATTTACAATGTCTACATTATATCACAGCACAGGAAAAGACTTAAACTTTTATAGATTTCTAAAAAAATCATCCATAATTCTTGAAAGGGGATTGTAGCTTTACATCCATAAATCGGCTGTTTGGTATCCGCTGGTATTGAACATGATCGGTGGCCAAACTGAGACTCAAATCAGGTTTTCATTGGTTTGTAAATTTACAGACACCAATTTATGCTAGCAAAATGTTGGAACTCTTTATTCCCACAATCCTAATTTCCCTTCAGTTTGATTATAATCCTGTGAGATGAACTAAAATCAGAAACCCGTGTTGGTCCTCAAAACCAGAAATTGGTGCGTTTCTGCCATCGACATAAATATACTGGACAATTCCTTTCCATAGGCTCCAATAACAAGTTTTTTGTCTATAATGGGAGGTGGCCACCACTGCCATTTTGACTGTCACAGGTTCCGTCCAGCCCAGACAATTCCATAAAAGGGAAGAGAGGAGGAGCTGAGGGTGGGGCTGTAAGGCTGGGATCGACTGACGACACCCGGGAGAACTAGCTACAAGCTAACCTGAAGCTAACCCTGGCTAACCCAAAGCTAACGCGGATGCGGGAGCCGAGCTAACGGATGTAGCCACCTAGCTTCAACCCAACCGGAGCTAACTGTGGAACACCCATCGACCTGAACCTCACACGAAGTTTAGGTGGAGGTTTTCGGCCCTTTTTCATGAAAAGTACCTGGATTAAAAAAGTATTAAATCGGTAAGTTTATAATTTATTTCCGTAATGAAAACATATTTTGCTTTGAGCAACACGATCAATGGCCAAACTGAGACTCAACTCAGGTTTTCATTGGTTTGTAAATTTACAGACACCAATTTATGCTAGCAAAAGGTTGGAACTCGTTAATTTCCCTTCAGCTTGATTATAATCCTGTGAGATGAACTAAAATCAGAAATCCGTGTTGGTCCTCAAAACCAGAAATTGGTGCGTTTCTGCTAATACCTCATATCTCCTCCCTACTTTATCATAACAGTGTTTCCTCGATCCCAGATCAGTCTTGATCTCAGAGTGGCATCCTCATCCCGAACAACCACAGCACGACGTCGCTGTTTGAGTCATGCCAGAATCTTCTTCAGCTTTTTCTGCCACTTGTGAGGGCCGTGGACCTACTCTATCGATTTGGACTCATATTACCACAAATCAATGTGCTTCTCAAATGTAGAGGGGCTCTCGAGACCAAAGGGTCAGACTGCTGCAGAGTCCCCATGCCACAGAGGTCCCTCATGATCCTGCATGAGATTTTCACGGTAAATACTGTATCTCATACAGTATTGGATTTTTTTTAAAGCCATCGATTCTGAACTTCTCATGCAGGACTTCTAACACTTCAGCCCGAAGTAACACTACGCCTCCTATTGATTTTGTTTCTAGGTCCTGGGTGCTCACTGTTTTGACACTTTAGTGAATTCTCCAAGGATCAGAGGCTGCTGATTAAAAAAATAGTTTAGACAGAATTTTTTTTCTATATAGCAACAGATATTTGCGACCGAGTTTCCTCCAAAGATACAAAAGTGTTAAGTAGGTGGAAGCAGCGGTTTGCGGCTTGAAAAGAACAAGAACGGATCACTTGTCCCGCGAAATAAGAATTTTCACATCATATATTTTAGCAAATCCAGCAAAAACTTCCCTTGTTTAGCAAGTTGCAGCAGAGAAAACTCCAATGAGAAGATCTGAAATAGAATTTTAACTGTCTCTATATATTTGTCACATTTTCATTCAGACAGAAAAATAAGGACAAAAATGAACTAATCTAGGTGGTGAATTCATTTCTAACGCTGAATCGGTTGTGTGTTCGTTTTGAGACTCAATCAAAAACAGCTGAACACAAAATCGTATTTGATCATTTAGACGTGAGCTAAAAATAAATGTTGCATGGCTGCAGCGTCCGCTTTGGTGGCTGAGACTTTGCGGTTTTTGTCTGACGTTGTTGTTGGGGCTTGGAAGTGTGGCAGGGTTGAGTCAAACTCCTGCTGTCAGGTTGCCACAGTCCCTGTGGTGCTTGTAAGGGGACTGGCTTACAGAACGCTGTGAAGCACAAAGATTTTGTCATCTTGCTTTTCTGCCTGCCTTTCATGCGACCTCCAGGTCTCCACAGGGCCACAACAGCATAATTGTGAAGTATTTCTTCCTGTTTTTCTCTTCCTTTTATACAACATTTTGCTTTATGACTTCATTTTTCTTCCAATATACATCCAGCGATCTAATAATTGTGATGTTTCTGGATAGCAAAATTTTATTTTTAAGACTATTTACTGACATTTCCCGTCCCGCTCTCGCTGCTGATTCACTGCATTTCATTATTTCTGTGTTGCTGCTGGAGATAATCTGCAGACAATCTGGATCAGGGTGTCTGCTCCCATCCCCATTAATGTTTCATATATTTTCTTTTTGATTTGTCTTTGGAACATGATCCTCTCCCAAATGCTTCACCCACACATCCAGAGGCTTATGCAGAAGAGACTGTCCCCCATCTTCTTTGCGTTTCACCACAATAAACTTGATTAAATAGAATATAATTAGTAAGTAATCAGTTCTCTAACCCATTGCTTGGAACACAGGTGGGTGCATTTTGTGGCATTATAGAACCTTGTTGTTATTAGTGCAAACATTAATGCACATCCTATAGGAATGACTTTTAAAATGTGCTAAGGGCAAATTTAAAGCGTATTTTTAGCATAGTTTTAGTGCTGGAACTAAAAGTAATTCCCATGTTAAAAGCACATTAGTTATCCAGCTGGCTCAACCTAATAGTGTATTAAAGTGGTTGGTAACAAAAAAACAGGCCAAATTATAAAAATAAAGTAAATTCATGCCAGCAAAGCAGATCCGAGAGCGTTTTACTTTATTCAAAAAGAAAGAAGACATGTTGAAGGTTAAGTTGAAACCTGCACCAACCAATAGAATTAAAGGTGTTGAACACTCGTTTAATCAAAATATTTGCAGTGGTCTCAAGTAGGAATGAATACGTTGTAAGTTGTACTCCGGGGAGGAAAGCCTCTGGTGCACCATTTTCAGGAACTAGGGGATGTTTCTCAGTGTCAAGGCCCCTGACTAAATGTAACAGAGTTGCATCACGTGACCGATGTCACGTGACATGGGAGATAACGTTATATTTTATGCATTGTATGATGTCACAAAGTTGTCGTTAACCTGTGTGTGTGTGTATTTGTTAGTAGCTCCGCCCTCTCGGTTTGCAAGGCAGCAGCACTTGTTGCATTTCTTCAAACAGGAAGTGGGAGTGGCGTAAGACTCTTGTACGGGGTGACTTGCTCTTTAATGTTTTTGTGGTATGATGTCATTTCCTGTTGTGTTTATAAACGCTACTGTGCATTGTGAAAATGTGTTGCATCTTGATTCCAAGAAAATTCCAAATAGAACAGAAATCGCAATTTCTGTCTGAAAAATTGCAATTCAATAATTTCCTGAAATCGTGCAGAATAATAATTCACGCTAAAATGACCACTATGGAAAACCGACTTTAGACATTGACATTAGGTGGACATTTTTTATTTGTTTTTAACTGATTAGTTACATGAAACCATCCCAGTATTTTCTTATTTGAGAGTTTAAGTACATCCTAGATCGATCAACCGGGACCTCACAGGACCAGATGAAGGTGTTGAAGTTTTGTTGACTAAAGATCACCTTTTCACTTGTTAGCCGGGGTGATTGGTAGATCATGTTTTAGGCGTGTACAGCCATTAAGGAATCGTGTCACTGCTGGGAACAAAAGATTTCCTGGGTTCATAATGAAATTAGAAAATGAAGTCGAGGTCAGGAGACCGGGATCAAGGTGAACCCCTTATACGATTAGCAGAGCTCTCTGAAAGCATAACGTGTGTGAAACAGTGACAACTCTTGAGTGGCACTAAATGACCCAGAGCTGGGCAAATCTTCATGACCTTACTAAGATATGGATGTTCTTTATTTTCTGCCTTCAATCTACTTCACATACACAAGGCTTTAGGAACATAGTCACACAGGGTCAGGAAACGAGATGAGGCTCCCAGGGTGCTGCTTCATGAGAAACAGCTCATTGGTGTTTGATAGAAGTTCCTGCAGTCAGAGATGGATCTACAGGTGGTTTTAAACTCTTTACCTAATTTGCTTAAGGCTAATCTCAACATAAACCAGCTCCAGGTTTGAGAATATTGCTCTCTGTCAGCTGTTGCTAACCAGCCTCGCGTACCAGTGGTGCAATGTGGGTAAATTAGGCTTCTAGTGCATCATTAAACAGATGTTTTTATCATTGTTTTGCTCAATATTCAACTGCAACACAATTTTTCTAGGTTACAATTTCAACATTTCAATCCACAAATGAAATCAAAATGTCTCTCTGCTAAGAAATCTGAAACAAAACCAGTGTTTCAAGACCCTGACAGTTGTGTGTGTTACCGCAAAACCTTGACTTTGACTGCATGCTTAAAGGAATACTCTGCAAATTTTTCATATTTTTAAATCATTTTCTTGAGCCTGTATGTGTTAAAATGACCCTTTACAGGGTTATTGAAATGACACGCAGACCCCCATTGCTCTCTGTGGCCAGAATACCGCATTTGCAACTTCAGACTAGCGGGCCGCCACCTGTGGACTTGGACAAAAAATGGAGCTGACATACCTGACGCTGCAGTCTGCTTCCAGCATGTTTCCTGCATGTTTTAGATCATGAACACAGCTGATTTGTTTAATTTAGTTATGAACCGCTCCTTTAGGAAGACATGTCAGCTGTTAGATTAAGGTGTTAAAGACGAACGCATAGCCAGGAGAGGAGATTTTACTTTCGGTTCTACTAAACGGACTCTAGGGGGTGCTAAAACTGCATAGTATTCCTTTAACAAGACTTGCAATATTGCATGAGGTTATGCATGTTATTTTCTAACTTTAAACAAAATGGCTATAATAACCAGTGTTGCCAACTCCCCCTGATAGAAAGTAACTGAAGTTGACCCAGAAAGTCACCCAGATGTCGCCAGATGACGTCAAATGCTAATTTGCATATTTATGATGTCATCATGCCATCATATATATTATATATATATATATATATATATATATATATATATATATATATATATATATATATATATACACTCATTATCTGTATAAAAGACACCTGTCCACAGCCTCAAACAGTCAGACTCCAAACCCCACTATGGCCAAGACAAAAGAGCTTTCGAAGGACACCAGGAAAAGAATTGTAGACCTGCACCAGACTGGGAAGAGTGAATCTACAATAGGCAAGCAGCTTGGTGTGAAGAAATCAACTGTGGGAGCAATTGTCAGAAAATGGAAGACATACAAGACCACTGATAATCTCCCTCGATCTGGGGCTCCACGCAAGATCTCATCCCGTGGGGTCAAAATGATCATGAGAACGGTGAGCAAGAATCCCAGAACCACACGGGGGGACCTGGTGAATGACCCGCAGAGAGCTGGGACCACAGTAACAAAGGTCACCATCAGTAACCAGTGTTGGGCAAGTTACTTCAAAACTGTAACGCGTTATTTATTACGTGTTACCCTCATTTTAAAGTAATTCATTACATTACAATATTACTGATTTTAAAATGTAAGGCGTTACACTTTTTTTGCATTACTTTAAGTTACTTTCACCAATACAACTTCAATATGAATCTGGTAATGTGACGCTCAGTGAGCTCATGACATATATGTGGAAAGTGATGTGGTGTCTGAGCTAGGTTTGCTGTTAAAACAGTCAGATATAATAACAGTGCTTTAAAATGATTGTTTATTAAATAAAAGCAACAACAATCTGTACTCTCAGCATGCTGCCATCTTATATTAACTGAGCAGGGAGTGGGGTGGTGGGGGCTCCAAGCCTATATTTGCCCTGGTCCCCAAATGCCTTGATACGGCCCTGGATGTGGGACTGACTTCTGGGGTGATCTGATTCTATCACATGTATAAATATTAAATGCTTATGTATTATTGCGTTTCACTGGTAAAAATGTGTATTGGGGATAAATCTACCTACTTTTTTCTTTTCAAGCACTTTGTTTTGTTTTGTTGATTTTATGTGAATAATTTCCTGCCCTTTCTCTCTCTAACCTTCCTGCATGCTGCATGTTTTCTCCGTCTTCCAGAAAAACTTTCCTAGATTTCCTACTTTCTATCTAATCAGCCAAAGGGATCTTCTTCGTCTTCGTCGTCTTCCTCTTCCTCCGCTTATCCGGGTCCGGGTCGCGGGGGCAGCATCCCAATTAGGGAGCTCCAGGCCGTCCTCTCCCCGGCCTTGTCCTCCAGCTCCTCCGGCAGGACCCCAAGGCGTTCCCGGACCAGATTGGAGATGTAACCTCTCCAACGTGTCCTGGGTCGACCCGGGGGCCTTCTGCCAGCAGGACATGCCCGAAACACCTCCCCGGGGAGGCGTCCAGGAGGCATCCTGACCAGATGCCCAAACCACCTCAACTGGCTCCTTTCGATCCGGAGGAGCAGCGGTTCTACTCCGAGTCCCTCCCGAATGTCCGAGCTCCTCACCCTATCTCTAAGGCTGAGCCCGGCCACCCTACGGAGGAAACTCATTTCGGCCGCTTGTATCCGCGATCTCGTTCTTTCGGTCATTACCCAAAGCTCATGACCATAGGTGAGGATTGGGACGTAGATCGACCGGTAAATCGAGAGCCTGGCTTTCTGGCTCAGCTCCCTCTTCCCCACGACAGATCGGCTCAGCGTCCGCATCACTGCAGACGCCGAACCAATCCGCCTGTCGATCTCCCGATCCCTCCTACCCTCACTCGTGAACAAGACCCCGAGATACTTAAACTCCTCCACTTGAGGTAGGACCTCTCCCCCGACCCGGAGGTGGCAAGCCACCCTTTTCCGGTCGAGAACCATGGTCTCAGATTTGGAGGTGCTGATCCTCATCCCAGCCGCTTCACATTCGGCCGCGAACCTACCCAGCAAGAGCTGAAGGTCAGAGCTGGATGAAGCTAGGAGGACCACATCATCCGCAAAAAGCAGAGACAAGATTCTCCTGCCACCAAACTCGACACACTCCACACCACGGCTGCGTCTAGAAATTCTGTCCATAAAAGTGATGAACAGAACCGGTGACAAAGGGCAGCCCTGGCGGAGTCCAACCCTCACTGGGAAAAGGTCCGACTTACTACCGGCTATGCGGACCAAACTCACGCTCCTCTGGTAAAGGGACTGAATTGCCCTTAACAGAAAGCCACCCACCCCATACTCCTGGAGCGTCCCCCACAGGGTGCCCCTGGGGACACGGTCATAAGCCTTCTCCAAATCCACAAAGCACATGTGGATTGGTTGGGCAAACTCCCATGCCCCCTCCATCACCCTTGCAAGGGTATAGAGCTGGTCCACAGTTCCACGGCCAGGACGAAAACCACTTTGCTCCTCCTCTATCTGAGATTCAACTATCGATCGGACCCTCCTCTCCAGTACCTTGGCGTAGACCTTTCCAGGGAGGCTGAGGAGTGTGATCCCCCTATAGTTGGAACACACCCTCAGGTCACCCTTCTTAAAGATGGGGACCACCACCCCGGTCTGCCACTCCCTAGGAACTGCCCCCGATGACCACGCAATGTTGTAGAGACGTGTCAACCATGACAGCCCTACAACATCCATAGCCTTGAGATACCCAGTACGAACCTCATCCGCCCCTGGGGCTCCGCCGCTGTGTAGTTGTTTGACTACCTCAGCAACTTCTGCCCCCGAGATCGGACAGTCCATCCCCAGGCCTCCCAGCTCTGGTTCCTCCTCGGAATGCGCATTGGTGGGATTGAGGAGCTCCTCAAAGTATTCCTTCCACCGTCCGACTATAGCCTCAGTTGACGTCAGCAGCTCCCCATCCCCACTGTAAACAGTGTGAGCGCGTTGCTGCCTTTCTCTCCTGAGGCGCCGGACAGTTTGCCAGAACCTCTTTGGAGCCGATCGATAGTCTTTCTCCATGGCCTCACCAAACTCCTCCCACGCCCGAGATTTTGCCTCGGCAACTGCCACTGCTGCACCCCGCTTGGCTATCCGGTACCTGTCTGCTGCCTCCGGAGACCCACAGACCAGCCACGCCCTGTAGGCCTCCTTCTTCAGCCTGACGGGTCCCCGAACCTCTGGTGTCCACCAGCGGGTACGGGGGTTGCCACCACGACTGGCACCGGCCACCTTACGACCACAGCTAGCAACAGCCGCCTCGACAATCGCAGAGTGGAACAAGGCCCACTCGGACTCAATGTCCCCCACTGCTCTCGGGACGTGGTCAAAGCTCTGCCGGAGGTGGGAGTTGAAGACCGTCTTGACAGGTTCTTCTGCCAGGCGTTCCCAGCAGACCATCACTATGCATTTGGGTCTGCCAGGTCTACGCGGCATGTTCCCTTGCCATCTGATCCAACTCACCACCAGGTGGTGATCAGTTGACAGCTCCGCCCCTCTCTTCACTCGGGTGTCCAAAAGATACGGCCGCAGGTCAGATGATACGACTACAAAATCTATCATCGACCTGTGACCTAGGCTGCCCTGGTACCAAGTGTACCGGTGGGCATCCTTATGTTCGAACATGGTGTTCGTTATGGCCAAACTGCGGCTTGCACAGAAGTCCAATAACAAAACACCGCTCGAGTTCAGATTAGGTGGGCCGTTCCTCCCAATCACACCCCTCCAGGTCAAGCTGTCATTGCCCACGTGAGCATTGAAGTCCCCCAGCAGGACAATGGAGTCCCCTGATGGAGCACTATCTAGCACTCGTCCCAGGGACTCCAAAAAGGGTGGGTACTCTGAACTGATATTTGGCCCATAAGCACAAACAACAGTCAGGACCCGTTCCCCGACCCGAAGGCGCAAGGAAGCTACCCTCTTGTCCCCCGGGGTAAACCCCAACACACAGGCAGAGAGTCTCGGGGCTAACAAAAAGCCAACCCCAGCCCTCCGCCTCTCACCCGGAGCAACTCCAGCAAAGTAGAGTGTCCAACCCCTCTCCAGGTCTCGGGTTCCAGAGCCAATGCAATGTGTCGAGGTGAGTCCGACTATATCTAGCCGGTACCGCTCAACCTCTGCCACAAACTCCTGCTCCTTCCCCGCCAGCGAGGTGACGTTCCATGTCCCAAAAACTAGTTTTCTCGTCCGGGGATTGGACCGCCAAGGCTCCCGCCTTGGTCTGCCACCTGATTCGCATTGCACCGGACCCTTCATGTTCCTCCTGCGGGTGGTGGGTCCACAGTTGGACGAGCCCATGTATCCGGTTCGGGCTGGGCCCGGCCGGGCCCCATGGGCGAAAGCCCGGCCACCAGGCGCTCGCTCACGGGCCCCAACCCCAGGCCTGGCTCCAGGGTGGGACCCCGGTAACCCTCCGGGCCGGGTACTCAGACTCTTCGTTTTAACCGCCATGAAAGATCCTTCGAACCGTTCTTTGTCTCACCCTTCACCTAAGACCAATTTGTCATGGGAGACCCTACCAGGGGCACTAAGTGCCCCAGACAACATAGCTCCTAGGATCATTAGGGCACTCAAACTCCTCCACCACGATAAGGTGACGGTTCAAGGAGGAGATCCAAAGGGATCTACCGAACGCAAAAAAAAAAAAGCTTAATATGCGCTGCGCTCCAGCAACACTGAGTTGAAATCACTGGGGCACAGATTATGAACTCAGCTGAAAAGTACATGAAGTACCAGAGAATATGGGCTGATATAAACGATCGCAAATGAATGACTTTGTTTTGGTGGAGCGATTTTGTAAATATTACAGCGGCCGCACGCAGGACGCAGCTGGATTGTTTGAGCCATCACCGCTGCGTCCTCTCTGCTCATAGAATGCCCGCAAAGCTGAGTCCATAAATGACGTCATATATGTGGACACTGGATCTTTTTTCAGGCTTCCCGCAATTTGAATTTTTAGGAAACCCACATCTTGATTCTGGGTTTAAAAATGCATTGTAATTACCGCATTACTGACAATTGTACCGAGTAAATATTACCATTATCTTTCCCTGTAATGCCTTACATTACCACATTACAGCAAAAAGCAATGCATTACAGTAATGCATTACATTTGTACCATGTTACTCCCAACACTGTCAGTAACACACTACAACGGCAGGGAATCAAATCCTGCAGTGCCAGACGTGTTCCGCTGCTGAAGCCAGTGCATGTCCAGGCCCGTCTGAAGTTTGCCAGAGACCACATGGATGATACAGCAGAGGATTGGGAGAATGTCATGTGGTCAGATGAAACCAAAGTAGAACTTTTTGGTATAAACTCAACTCGTCGTGTTTAGAGGAAGAAGAATACTGAGTTGCATCCCAAGAACACCATACCTACTGTGAAGCATGGGGGTGGGAACATCATGCTTTGGGGCTGTTTTTCTGCTAAGGGGACAGGACGACTGATCCGTGTTAAGCACAGAATGAATGGGGCCATGTTTCGTGAGATTCTGAGCCAAAACCTCCTTCCATCAGTGAGAGCTTTGAAGATGAAACGTGGCTGGGTCTTCCAACATGACAATGATCCCAAACACACCGCCCGGGCAACAAAGGAGTGGCTCCGTAAGAAGCATTTGAAAGTCCTGGAGTGGCCTAGCCAGTCTCCAGACCTCAACCCCATAGAAAATCTGTGGAGGGAGTTGAAAGTCCGTGTTGCTCGGCGACAGCCCCAAAATATCACTGCTCTCGAGAAGATCTGCATGGAGGAATGGGCCAAAATACCAGCTACTGTGTGTGCAAACCTGGTAAAGACCTATAGTAATCGTTTGACCTCTGTTATTGCCAACAAAGGTTATGTTACAAAGTACTGAGTTGAATTTTTGTTATTGACCAAATACTTATTTTCCACCCTGATTTACAAATAAATTGCCACCTCCGGGTCGGGGGAGAGGTCCTACCTCAAGTGGAGGAGTTTAAGTATCTCGGGGTCTTGTTCACGAGTGAGGGTAGGAGGGATCGGGAGATCGACAGGCGGATTGGTTCGGCGTCTGCAGTGATGCGGACGCTGAGCCGATCTGTCGTGGGGAAGAGGGAGCTGAGCCAGAAAGCCAGGCTCTCGATTTACCGGTCGATCTACGTCCCAATCCTCACCTATGGTCATGAGCTTTGGGTAATGACCGAAAGAACGAGATCGCGGATACAAGCGGCCGAAATGAGTTTCCTCCGTAGGGTGGCCGGGCTCAGCCTTAGAGATAGGGTGAGGAGCTCGGACATTCGGGAGGGACTCGGAGTAGAACCGCTGCTCCTCCGGATCGAAAGGAGCCAGTTGAGGTGGTTTGGGCATCTGGTCAGGATGCCTCCTGGACGCCTCCCCGGGGAGGTGTTTCGGGCATGTCCTGCCGGCAGAAGGCCCCCGGGTCGACCCAGGACACGTTGGAGAGGTTACATCTCCAATCTGGTCCGGGAACGCCTTGGGGTCCTGCCGGAGGAGCTGGTGGACAAGGCCGGGGAGAGGACGGCCTGGAGCTCCCTAGTTGGGATGCTGCCCCCGCGACCCGGACCCGGATAAGCGGAGGAAGACTAGACGAGAGACGAGACGAGATTTACAAATAAATTCTTAAAAAATCCTGCCATTCATGATTTTTTTTCACATTCTGTCTCTCACAGTTGAAGTGTACCTATGATGTAAATTACTGACCTCTGTGCAAGTTCTCCCACTTAAAATGATGACAATCGGTGGCTGACTAAATACTTTTTTGCCCCACTGTATAACTCAGACCTCCTGCTCTCCTCATTCTCACAGACATTTTCCTAAAAAGCTGTTTTTTTACACCTCATAGTTTCTCAACTTCTCTGTTGTGTATTCTCTCCATCGTGATAATAACGGTGCACTGAGCAAAAGGGAGCGGGTGCCTCACGGTATAACCATCCCGGTATGACCATCCCTGTGTCACTGAAAGAAATTCAGATGAGCCACAGAGCTGCGTGTGTACACGGGACAGTAGTTGAAACTCCCATTGACTTCATTTGCCAAATGCAGGAAAAACCAAAATGTCTGAAGGCTGCAGAATCAGAGATGGCAGGTTGATGCCTGCGCCATCTCTAGTAGAAGCGTGAGCCTGCAGCAGCAGCAGACGTAAGTCGGCGGTCTCCAGCTCTGCAGCTGTACCTTTGTCTTCGCCCAACCGAAAACGGTTTATGATTGGTCAGTTCTCGTGCACATGTGCAGATTATCGTCCTCTTTCCTTACTCCCGGAAGAACGGTTCAGAGTGCAAATGGTTTCTTTGTTGCTAATCTGTAGGGAATATCTACAAGAAAGTTCTACAGAAAGTAGCAACGGGTCCTGAGAAATGTCGCTAGGTTTGTCGCTAGGTGCTTTTTGGAAAAAAAGTCATTAGGAACAGCGACAAAGTCGCTGAGTTGGCATCACTGATAATAACTCTATCCTTTATGTGGCAATATTCATTCCTTCAAGGAATGATAGTAATATACAATCCTTACAAATTAGCTGAATTTGATCATGACCCAGCATTACTTTAGTCATCCCTCGAAATCCATCGGGGTGTTTCTGCACTTTTGCATTTTAAATAAAATTTCCTCAACTAAATTCAGAGGGCTCACCATGCCCACTCAGTGGCCTAAGCCTTATCACTGTCGGCCTAAATATGTGACATTTTCTAATGGGCTTATCTTAAGCTAAGCCTCTGTCTTAAATGTTTATCGACTGAAGTTTTGATTCGGCTCAGGATTTGATTCGGTCAATAGGTGCTATGCAAATCTTGGCAATTGCTAGTAGTGTTGTCCCATGTTGTTCCTTTATCTACTGTTCTGTAGTGTGTTTTCATGCTGAGCGCCTGCAGGGGGGATGCACACATGTTGTAAAGCGTGATGACACAGGCTTTAATGCCTTGCCACATGGCTGCCATGCACACAGGCCTGTATTTGAGTTCATGTTCGTCATGGAACGATGCCATCAGGCTGATGCACCACTTGGTTTGATTCAAGCAAAAATAAGGATTATGTTGTGATGCAAAACCTAAACAAATTAAGATGTAGGGGCAAGAAGGTCAATGCACAAATCTTTATACTCCAAGCAAGGCTTTGCACTTTTTCTTTAGCATATTTCAGAAAGGTGTGAGGGGAGAGCGCTCTAAGAAACTGCTAGAAAATCACCAGCATTTTTGCAAAGCTGTACTTGTAGAAATACCTGAAGTGCTGAAGGCATGACCTTGGTTTGTCATTCACTGCAGCACAAGCGGGACTCAGCCTCTGCAGCTAGGAGAGATCGGGTGGCGAGCAACAGAAACAGTTATGGGATGAAATCACTGCAGACTCACTGGCAAAGTTGCATCTAAGTTTAGAGGAGTGAAGAGGAGGAAGAGAAATCAGACTGAAATAAAGTGCGGTGTAGGCGTGTCTGCATATTTGGAGTCATAATGGTTGCAGCCATTCCACACAGTGACTCAGGTCCCTGACGTTGTGTGATTGGCAGAGATTTCAAGGTTTTTCCACCTTTACCCACCAAAATAAATCGTCTTTACTTGGACTCTTAACAAGGGTAGTTTGTGAAGGAGATGACAGCCTTGCAGCTTGTGCATCACCACTTTAATTTCGGTCATGAAGCAGCTAATTTGTCTGATAAGCCAGAAGCCTCTGCCTTTCCCCAGACAGCAGTGGGAGTGAATGATGAACACTTCGAAGAGGAAGTCTCAGCCAGCCGTGCCACTAGGCCTCTATTAAGCCTCGATTGGGGTCTATTGGCCTGATTTCTCTTCCTGTCTGGTGCTTGGCAACCCTTTACAGTCACATTAGAAGCGGGTGTTGCTGACATCACAAAGACGAGTGACAGTGGCGATTCTGTAACTTGTGGCTTGTGCTGCTGCAGATCTGACCGTGTGAGCATCAAGAGGTCCGTCTCAGTTTAGCATTTAAATCAGAGATAATGAGTTTTCAGTTTTTCTCTTTAATACACCTTTAGCTCCAGCTGTTCTCAGCATACCAGTCAGCGGCTGGTCCTGCTGCTCATTTTTAGAAACTATGGCTGCAGTGCCTTGCATTTTTAATGCCAAAGGCCAATGTAGCAATGCTTTGTGTGGGTTCATTCACTGCATGCGTGTCTGCTTATCCGTGGTGTTCACGATTGTGTGTACTTTGCATTTTGAAGACATTCTTAACAGTTTGTTTAAAATGGATCAAACTAAAAGATGCTTTTCTAATCCAGCAAAAGTACTATTCAAGAAAATGTTTTATATATACTTGAAAATTACATTTAATCATTGCTTTCTGTACCTGCTTAGTTTTGTTTATGGTCACATGGAACTCGGAGACATCCCAGTTATCTGTTGAAAAACAAAGAGCTCAAGTACAACCCAATCAGGCTAACCCTCTTTGGTCTCTAAAACATATAATTACAAAGGGTTTAAAGAGACAATGTGTAGTTTTTACCCTTAATTTCTGGAAATATCCATCAAAATGTTGATGAAAATGAATGAAATGATGCCTAGTTGTTGAAATATATTGGCGGCTTTGTAACATATAACCATAAACATTTGCTCTGAAATACATGGGAGCGGATCTAGGTCCTCATGGCCTCCCGTGGAAGGAAACATGGTGTCTAATATGGCGTCGCCCAGAGACTCAGGCCCAATTCCAATACTTGCACTTCCACCCTTGCGGCCTTCAACTGCTCAATCCCGTCCAGGCGTGCGAGTGCATAGGGTGTCCCAATTTGCAAGTGCTGGCTTGAGTTAGGCTGCAACTGTACGTCTCAAGCTAGTCCAAAACTCTGCTGCCAGATTTCTGACTGGGACTGGACGGACCACATTACCCCAGTGTTAGCTTCTCGGTGTATTATTGGGCACCATTTAAAATCCTTCTCCATGTCTTCAGGGTGCTGCAGGGCAGTGCTTCCCCATATCTGGCTGCACTAGTACAGAGGTGTGTCTCCTCTACGTGCGCGCGGGGTTCGGGGGCCACAAGGAGGGGGCCGCCTACTTAGGACCACTGATCTAGAAGATTGCCAGATCAGAAGAGAGCTTCAGATGGCAGGATTTGGAGTCTTACTTCCTGATATTTGGACATCTCACCTCTGATTGGCTATGAGCAATGCAACTCCACCGCTTCTGTTTAGTTTGCAACATTGATTATTTATCTCCACAAATAACACAAGCCTGGAGGAGTTCTACTGTGCGGTGGAGTTGCTAATGCTAACAGTTAGCTTCTACTAGGCGAGACGTTCTCTGCTGTTTCCTGGACACTAAAACAATAACAGCCTTCTCTGTCACAAGTCAAGATGGGTGAGTCCATGAATGTTTAATGACCAAGTGATGTCTCTGTCTCTGTCAGACTTTAGAAATCCAAGAGTTTCACCGTCTATTTTCTATCTGAAGCTAATGCATCAGTTATAATATTATTATAATCAGAAAAAATCATCTAAAAATGGTTTTTCAGTGAGCCAAACAATTAAGGGTTTTTTCTAATGTTGTTGCTTTCGACAAGATGAGACGGATTTTCTTACTTTGATCCGATTTTAAATTTTTCCTCCATTTGTTCCTTTAGATTTTGTTTGTTTTAGAAGACTTAGCAACTGCTAAGTGACTGAAAGAGAACAGCAATAAAAAGCCGACCGACTTTAAAGAAAATGACAAACGATACATTTTGCTGAATCACATCTACTAATGCACATCCCGTATAAGTAAAGCAAAGCCGAAAAAGCTGACATCCGTCTCATCAGCAGGCTGTGTAGATGGGAAGGGGTTAATTGCTTTTTGAGTGACTCTGATGCCTAATATAAAGTGTAAAACATGCCCTAGTGCTTGATTAATAGCATGTGAAGAAGCCTCTCGTGTGAACTGCGTGCACACTCGTTTGCTCGTGCGTGTGGGCTTGTGTCAGCATATGTGTATATTTGTAAGAGGGCGTCCGCTCCATTTATGTTTGTACACCATTTTGTTTGCTAACAGGGATTTGGACACAAATGTGGCACGACAGCTTTGGGCCTCAGACGCACACTCTGAATCATTTTTAATAAGACCTATAGGGCTCCGGTAAGGCTGCCACTGCTCCTGTGGATCCTTGCAATAAAAATCCAAAAATTTGCTAAAGGAAAAAAAAGGAATTTTAATGTGCAAAACAACTCTCAGGAAAATTACATTTTTCAAGCAGCACCAAGGTTACTTTTCTTTGTTGGTTTAATAAACTACATCCAGATGAATACGCATACTGGTCCTTAAAGAATTCGTAACTCACAGGACTTTTAAAGGTGTGGGGCACCCGTATTTGCAGTGGTCTTAAGTAGGACTGAATGACTTCTAAGTCGTACGGGGGGGGGGGGGGGGGGGGGGGGAATTTGGAGAGTTATTTCCTGATATTTGGACATCTGGAGTCAGATTGGATAACAGCAGCATGACTCCACCACTGACTGAGCCCCTGTCGACACGTAGCCGGGGATCTGCCAAAACGTATATATTTTTCTACATTTTGGCCTGTCATCCACACAAAAACGGATCTTTTGAAAAACTCCGGCCAAAGTGAAGATCTGCGTTTTCTCCGTTTTGGGTGTCTGCGTGTGGACAGACAAAACCGGAGTTTTAAGGTCCGCAACGTCACTTTCCGCGACAAAAAATTGCTGACATCACGTGTGCGACCTGTGTTTACACTAGCCGGCATCATGGATGCCCTCAGAGCTGCACTCGCTTTATCAATTGTCCAAGCGCTTTTTGCTTGTTTGTTTTTGCAAGCGGAATTACTGCTCCTTGTGGAAGACCACAGACGAAGGACGAGGTTAAGAACGGGGGAAGTACTGCCGCCTACAGGTCTGGCATGTCCTTAACAACGTATTTATCCGGGTGCGTGTGGACAGAGTTTTTTTAAACGCGGTGGTGTGGATGCAAGTTTTTGGAGGGGCGGATATTCATTTTTAAAAAACCCAGCTACGTGTGGACTAGGCCTCAATCTAAAAAGTTCCCACCCTAATTTATCATTTGTTCATTATAAATGGGTATATATGGGTTTAAGAACTTTAAATTAGATGTCCTAAGTTAGCTTAAGGCTAACGAAGAAAAAAGGTTATCTCAGTATTAACTGGCTGTTTAAAATGTTCATCGGTACGTTAGAGTTTCCTTGTTGGTAATCAAGAGAGATAATTCTGGGTATTTCCTCAAATAATTCACTAACGAGGATTCAAGGCTGGAATTACGACAAGAGAAAAAATGTGCAATGGAAGAAGATTTGACCAGAAGTAGAACTCTATAATTAATAAAGGATTTTCAGAGACGGCACTAAGAATGGAGATTTATAAAATACTGTTCTCTCTGATTTTATGAATTGCAAATAAAGACAATGGATACAGTTTCACCCAATTTCAAGGTGAAACCAGCTGTATGACGGTCTCTGAGCATCACAGATGTGGGTAATGAAAAATATGCAAAATAATTTATCCCCAAAGTCTTGACTTTACTGGAAATCAGGCATTTCAATGAAATATTTGTTAATTTTCAGTTATGCAAGCAGAAAATACGTGCATATCAGTATATTTGACACAGATTGAGCTGCTTGTTGTCTCTCCGGGGGGAAGAGATGTGAAAATAAGCTACCACAGTGTAAATGTACACAAGCCTTCTGGGAACATTCGAGGAATGTTGATTCTTAGTAACAAGAAAGATAAAAAAGAAGACTGATAAATAGATGCTCAAATAAAGTTGTAAACACTGGTTCCAAAGATCAGACTCAGTTCGGTGCTAATACATTGAGGTCACCTTATTATAATCGTGTTTGCTCTCATAAGCTGATTGTAGTGTCCATATTTCTGTCACCGGTGTGTGCTTCTTACCTGCTTAAAAGCATGTAAGTGATGCTATAAGAGCCCCAGAAGAGTGACAGAACAAGAGGAAGAGAAACAGGAAAGTAGAATCAGACAGAGAGGTGATGCAGATAAAAATGACAGAAGTGAGAAGCGGCGAGCCGGCAGAGGGGATTAGAGGCGGAGTGAGGAAGATGTGTTCTCTCTTTTTGTGATCTCGCTCTCCCTCTTCTTCTCTGTCACACACACACACACACACACACACACACACACACACACACACACACACACACACACACACACAGACACGAACACACACACACACACACACACACACACACACACACACACACACACAAACACACACACACACAGACACGAACACACACACACACACACACACACACACACACACACACACACACACACACACACACACACACACACACACACACACACACAGACGCGCACACACACACACACACACACACACACACACACACACACTTACTGAACACACAGTGATAAAACGACATACATCTTGCCCTGTTTGCCCTCCATTCTGTGTGGCACACATCTACAAACACCCACATTTGAAGACACGAACAATCTTCTGGACTTGTGCAACTGCCTTATTGCAACATGCACTTACTTTAAGCCCCTCCCCATAATCCTGTACATGATGGGTGATGTGATCATGTGCAGGACTGTCCCCTAACCACCGTCTTTTCTTTACCTGTCTGATTTAATTATGGGAAGAAGAGGACAAAGGTGTGTGTTCTGCAGGGCTATGTATTCGCTTGTGCAAGTTCCACAGATGGACATCACACAACAAAATGACTTGCACACACTTTAAATGTGTCTTAGCAAGTTTCACCACGACCAAATTCTATTTGTAGCCATAAACAAGCTTCAAACAGCATGTCATAACAACTCCGCAGAAGCCTGTCAGTAACACGGATTCAAATCGGGTGTGTTGAAGCTTTATTTCAGAGGGACATTTTTACACTAAAGGCTCGTTTAAAAGCTTCATGCAACCAAATGTGTATTTTTGGGTCCAGGCACAGTGGAACAGTTGTGTTGAAGTGAAGAAAACATCTAAAAATTTGAGGTTCTGCAGAACGTTTGATGGCATGTTGAACAGGCAATTCAACCATTCAATCTGGTGTGTTGGAGCAGGATGGATAGGGGTCCACCAGGACCACAGTTGGAGACCCCTGATGTAGCTGATAATTTCAAGTGAAGGTTAAGAATTTTGGAGTGGTCCTCCTCCTTGCAGTGCACCAGTAACACTGCATGATGCTTCCTCTACCGTGCTTGGCAGTTGGTACAGTGCTAGTTGGGAAGCCTCACAGTTTCAAATCCAAACACACTTATTGCTCATCTTCTTTTCTTGTATTGACCATGAAGCAGAGGTGGGCAATCCTGGTCCTTGAGTGCTGCTATCCAGCATGTTTTAGTTGTTTCTCTGCTGCAACACACCTAATTCAATGGATGAACCACATGGTCACCAGGTTATCAAGCTCTGCAGAACACTGTTAATCTCCTACTGATTAAAATCAGTTGTGTTGAAACAGGGAAGCAACTAAACATGCTGGATAGCAGTGCTTGAGGACTAGGATTGCTTACTCCTGCCAGGTTTGGCTCGTCCACGTGGACAGCTGTAGATTCTAGTCAAGCTTGAAGATTTCTCTTTTGAAGTCAAAGCTTCTTTCTTGGCAAGCCATGTAAACATATAGTTTGGCCATGACCCATAGAGACAGCTCAGCCATGGGGTCGAATCTACAGTTGTCGTGGAAACTGCGCACACGTAATTCAACAGTGCTCGGACCAATCAGAGCAACAAACAATGTGACACATTTATCACTATGGAAGTCAGTCAACGGGGCAGTCCGCCACATACCGTTAAAGTAGAAGCAAAGACATCCTGTTTGGTGGCAAGCCATTATCATCATCATCATTATTATCAATATTCCTGCGAAGAGTCTGGTGTTGTCCCACACCAGTGCATTGAGCCTACCAGGTGAACCAGTTGTTTCCAGTGTTGGCGGCTTTGTGCCAGCTGCTCTGCATTTGTTACGGCTACTCCGAATTGTTGGAGGTCGCTTGCAACAACATCAAGCCATCGGGTGCTGGGTTTACCTCATGGACATCCATTATATGTGAATATATATAGTCTGGCCACGATCCATTCACAGCTCTCAGTTGTCGGGCGGGATCTTCAGTTGTCTTGGACAACAAACATCATGACAGTCAATGGGGCAGTCCACCTTACATTGTGAAAGAAGTGGGGAAGAAGACAAAAATACATAGTTTTTATATAAACATGCTGTAATTGGTCAACCACAATACAGGCCGGAGCTGCGGAGGTTCCAGTGGAGCAGTGCTAGACCCAACCTGCAAAGCAAAATTATTTTGCTTCGTAAAGTGACTTGTTGCTTAGTGCTTGGACTTGAAATAGCATCCACCTATAATCTGATCACTGTGTAGAGGACAGATGAGTGACAGCACAGAGGAACTTGAGGGGGCCAATCACATTCTAGCAGGGGAAAATGCTCCTGCAGCCTCGCCCCTGGAACTGCATTTTATACCTGTAAGATGCACAGACGGCATCAAAGAGTGGCTAAGGATTCATGCTCAGAGACCGTCCTGCAAGCAGATGGTCACCAACATGGGGAATTGTAAGATTTTGTCCTCAGGTTGAAGGACACCTTCCCTCCTGCTGCCTTTGGTGTGTGAGTGTCTGAACGATGAAGGTAGAAAGAGTGTGCACGTGCTGGTTCACTTATGGTCACCAGTTAAGTGCTGGGAATACTCGGCCTTCTATTTTGCATTCAATAAAGAGCAAAGGACAGCACTCAGATTCATATTTCATGTGCCGTGTGACACTTGGCTAGATGCCGTTCTCTACTGGCGAAGTGACAGCTGTACAGTGTACCTCTGGCGTCTAATTAGTCCTAAAGGAGACAACAGAGTTCATGCCAACAGGGAATGCTGGACGGAAAACTCAATCCATCAGCGTGAATAAATCTCTAAATCACTGTGCTACAGGTTTGTACAGGCCTTGCACTGCCAAAATGATTTCCGCTCAGCTCCCCTTGTATTTTGTACTAAATGTTTATTTGGATGTATTTGTGTTGAAGTTGCCTCTTTGGATTTCTGCAGTTTGAGCCTTTCTGTGTGCAAATGGACCATTCTCTCCTGCCATCCAGAATAATGCACACGAGGTTAACCTGTGATTTCTAATTTGACCATGAAACGGAGAGTGAGCATGCATATTTGCTGTGAACTGGTGACCAGTCCAGGGCGTGTTCTCCAGCTTCCCCACAGCCCTGAACAGGAGAAGCATGTACAGGAAGTGAGCAGTGAAAATGGTGCATCTCTACAGTGGGCGAGGTGTTGCTGCCGGGTTGCCAATATGCTGATTTTTGCGTTCCTGGCAGCTTGCAGGCACCTTGAAGCAAGGCTTGGCTCTGCATCGGCTGGCACGTTGGAATGCATTAGAGACCAGCGGTGGCTGATCTCCCGTGGACTTTACCTTTGAAAAAGATTTGTTTGATATTGATGCCAGAGGGTGAGCATGTGTCTGTGCCTCAGTCCAGACCGATGAGAGTGCTCACTGCACTTTGGTTGCTTTGGGACATTTTGGGGTGACTATGACTGTTTGTAGAATATTTTTAGCTTTGCGTTTTATTCTCAAATGTCCGATCACCGCTCAGATTAGAGTTGCAGGGTGGGGCTTCTATGAAAACAAACTCATGATATTGTTGTTTATTTGACAATAAGTAAAGTTGGAGTGAAACATTCTCCTCTTGGCCGCTTTGGGAGTGCAACACATCAGGTCATTTAATTGCATGCTCTGGTTCCTACATCCATTATTCATTTTAAAGGAAGAAAACTTGTCAAACAGTCTTTTTTTCCCTTCTCATTCTCCTTTGTCTTCGTATAAAGCCAAGCTGTGTTTTCTCTTGAACTATTTCCCTCCTTTCTGTTGTCTTTGAAATTGTTTTCTTTTTTTTTCTTTCTCTAGAGAATTTTTTCCTCTCTTGCTCTGTGACGTTTTCTGTTACATGCAGCAGATAGATTGATGGTGAGATGCTTGCTCTAATTTCCCTCTGGGATTAATAAAGTATTTTGAATTTGAATTGAATTGAATTGTACGATGTAATGCACGGGGGACATGAGCAACAATACAGATACAGTAAGCTATTGCAGCATCCTGTCCCAACGGAGAGACACAAATAGGAGAACTTGTAGCATGAATATGCAGCAAATGGTATGCAGAGTTCATTTCTCCTGCTTGCCTGGAGCCCAGCAGACACGATGACTGACGTGCTGGAGCATAAAATCCAGTTCACTGCTTACACTACATTCAGGCCAGTGTGTCAGATCTTGGGAATGTTTGGCTGTTAGATGATTTTCTCTTTGCTAAAGGAAAGACGAGGTTATTGAACCAAATGGTTTTGGCTTTAGAGCAAATTTAGCAGAATAGAAATGATGTTTTAGTCGATATGTGAATTATTCTGGGTGCATTTTCAGTGCATTGAGTTGTTTTAAAGGTGTGGAACATTAAAAACCCTTTTTTAATGATTATTTCTGACTATAATCCGACACTTTGAGATTTTCATGCTGGCTGAAAATGAAAATAGCCTCCTACACCTATTTCCTGCATTATCTTCTGATAGAAAATAGACCAGAGTAAGTCTTGAATTTAACTTAACTTGAGGTCCACGTAGCAGGGGTGAGGTGGTGCTCACTCCTCCCCCCTCACCCCTGCTACGTGGACCTCAAGGGATAAAGCATCAATCCTACTCAAGGGTCACCTTTCCTGGAGGGGTCACCTGTTAGGACAGTGGGAGGGTTAAGGAAAATTAAAGTCTTTAATTTAGTAAAGTATAACATTTGGTTAGCATTGATGTGAATTTAAAATATGTTTGGCTCTTAGCTACCAACTTTACTCTTTTTGGTGAAAACTTCCATTGACGAAGCCCAATACGACGTTCGCGTGAATCGTAGAGTTTTTGTTTCTATTAAAGGTGAGTCTTTGGTCAGGTTTCAGCTGCTCTTTATAATGATCAGTCATTACGGAAAAATAATACATTTACATGAAATAGAATTTATTGGGTGCCAGAAGCATCATTACTTTTCAAATCTATTTTTTACACACTAAGCTTTCAAAACACCTCAAAAACTGCAGTTTAGACCAGGCCAGACGAGAAGTAAAACACAAAAGCAGAGTAAAACAGGGAACTTTCTAAATAAATGTTACATTCAGATAAACGTACACCATTTCCTGTGAAAACCCCAGAGCCGACCTTTTTAGATACGTGCAGCTGTCTTTCTCCTTAAACGTCTTTTACACGTTTACACTGTGCGTCTTTTTCTAACTGCATTACTTGGTTCTTATTTCAACACAGCAAAGTAGTAGTTTTACCTTGTTTTAGCTGATGTTTCGGCTAGCGCTGCAGCGGCGAGCTCCGAGGAGGAAGGCTACAGCGTTAGCCGAAACATCAGCTAAAACAAAAGAAAACAACTCTTTTGCAATTTCTTTATCCTTGCTTGTTATTGTGCGGACCTCCTAAATCACGCATCGTGTTGCAGTTCTGCCCGGATTTTGCGACTTTGCAGGACCAGCAGCAGGAAATGCTTTGGCTCCCGGTGGGAAGGGAGCATGTGGTTAAAACGCCACCATTATGTGTCACACTGCTTTCACGTCCAGAAGAAAGAAGGCTGAAAGAAGGGGTAAGAGCTACACATTAGCAGCTAACTAAAGCCGGGCATACACTGTGCGACTTTTTCACTTTTTTGAGCCGATTTTCCACTCGTGCGAGAATCCACGAGATCGGGGCGAGTTTTGCGCCGAGCGTCGTGTAGTGTACAGGGGGTTACGAGAGGCGATTAACACCACGTGACCAGCTACCGATCAGCAATCGTGAGCTCGCACGGACTTCTGGCGTGTTTGATATTTTGCTCGTCCCTCGTGAGGGTATCGCACTGTTGAAGCGACGCTGCGAGCAGCTGCGACCCAAAATGTAACCGCTCAAGGCGCATGCGCAATCCTGCATCAACACCGCTCGCCTGCTATTTTCCTAATAACACACGTTGTTCGTTTTTGTTTCTACACGTTTTTTTACTCACAAAGATTGTCAAGAAAGCGTGTTTGTCGTGTTCATGTCAAATTAAACTGATCACAAAACACAGATTTACTTTCTTTATTTCGTTTTCCTCATCCAACCCCCATAAATCCCTGTGTGTCCTCCTGCAGCGCTCCCGAAGGACAACAGGCAAAACAAGACAAAAAAGTCTGACGTGTTGAGTAAAAACGGCTATTTTTAGCATATTTTTTGGTCCGACGTGCTGCTACCAGACGTACAGTGTGAGCAGTCAGATCGCATCCGAGAACTGGGTCATGCAGTGTGAGCCCATGACTCGTGAAATCTGCCCTGCGAGGAAGTCGTACAGTTTGAGCTGAAGCTGAACGCTGCGAGTGAAAAAGTCGCACAGTGTACGCCCGGCTTAAGAGAGTAAATAGACACAAAGAAAGAGAACTTCCGGTTTTGTGTTTTGACAGGTGATGCATGAAAGTTTAGTTGATATTACATCCCACAGGTGACGATGTGGTTCCTACAGTGTGTTCTATCCTCAATAGCTCCAGTTTCTTTCTCTACTTACGGGACACATTTAGACCTTTGAGATTCTCTGAGGATTAAAGACACAGATTAATTTTGCCACCAAGGACGTGTTTGTAGTGGCAGAAAATGGAAATTTGCACAATAAAGTCTCAGTGGGCTTCTTACTCTTCCAGCACACCCAGTGACTCGCCTGTGGGGATATTTATGCATCTCTGGGCTATAGATGCGCAGAAACACATCAACTTAATCAGATTTTGTGTTCTAGCTTGCTCTGGGTTTTTATTATAAGTCAAATACCATTTTTTAAGCAGAAATTCTAACTAAAGTCAAGTGATCATGGTTCTTGGGCCAAATCTGGTCACCAGACCTGCAATGCATTTAAATTTTAAGAAATTGCACACAGGTAAATATAAGGTGAAAGGAATAAAAAACATCTTATGTAATTTATCATTGACAGAAGAAACGAATAAGTAGTGAGTTGGCTCCCAGGACTGTCTGTTTGAAATAAAATACTGACCCATAAGCACATTTTTGATGAACTCTGCTCATCAACTCAAAAAATGATAAATGACCCGCACTTGTATAGTGCCTCTCAGAGTAAGGACTCCAAAGCGCTTTACACTACAGTGTATCATTCATCCATTCACACACTCATTCACACACTGATGGTGATGAGCTACAGTGTAGCCACAGCTGCACTGGGGCGCACTGACAGAGGCGTGGCTGCCGAGCACAGGCGCCACCGGTCCCTCCGACCACCAGCAGCAGGCAAGGTGGGTTAAGTGTCTTGCTCAAGGACACAACAGCAGAATTCTCTGTCCGGAGCCGGGATCGAACCTGCAACCTTCCAATTACTGGACAACCCGCTCAACCTGTTGAGCTACTGCTGCCCCCAAAACCTCTGACAAGCCAGTTTTTAGATTCTTTTTGAACTTTAGAAGCATAGAAACAAAATATTTTTTATGTTTTTCTTTATTTCACTTTGACTTTTGAGGTCAAAAACTCACATTTATACATTATCAATCCATGAAACAATATTATTATTATTATTACATTGCTGCAGGTATATCTCTTAAAATGCTAGTGACTGGAACTCGAGTGTGTTCAAGTGCTGGGAAAAGAAAATAGATGATTTTTTTAATGATGAGAAAGCTTTGAAGTTGATCTGAACATCAGTCAGACAACAGCCTAGTCTTTGCGCTTGTCCTTGGGCCGACACTCGTGTAGAATACCTAATCATCCTGCACCCAGCTGATAAGTGACATGTAAAATACGAGTGACACAAACAAGAATAAAGTGCAGCAGCTCAAAGCCAAATTGTTGCACAAATAATAAACTCTGAATGTTATAAATCTGAATCCTTAAATGGGGGCAACAGCTAAATGCAAATGTTGGGCATCGTTTGAGGTGAAGCAGGACAACAAAACCCTCCAATAGATGATTCCTATTTACAATCAGAATCAGAATCAGAGAGAATTTTATTGCTAGCGCTCCAGCGAACCAGAGCATAGGAACTTGACTCCACAGAACAGCCTGACCAAGGTTACACACACACATATAGACAGAACAGATACAGGCAGACCACGAGAGCAGCCATAACGTCGCTCATTTCAGTTAGATGAAGAGGGGATTACATGAGGAGAATTGGGGGAGGGAAAAAAGGCAGACCAGAGTTACTCCTGGCAGGGAGTAGCTCTACTATGCAAAAAAACTGTCACGATCTGCCCCTGCCCAACCTGACTGTGTTCCTCTCCTGCCGTGATTGCCCTTATTGTTCTCACCTGTCCCTCGTTTACCTGCCCATGTTTCCCTAATTAGCCCTCTGTATTTAAACCACCTGTTTTGCCCCTGTCCTTTGTCAGTTCATTGTTGTTGTCTGCTGGTGTTCCTGTTCGTCCCATCCTGCCATTAAACCATTTTTACTTTACTGAAGCCTGCATTTTTACCTCCTGCTCAGCCCACCACACATGGTCCGCCACCTCCACCTCGTTCACCATGACAAAAACACCTCAACATGTAAGCACGAACGTCACAGTTCAATGATACGATAATAAATGTGATGTTAGGTTTTACGGCGTATTAATTCTCTAAAGTTGTAATTATGTCGTATTCTGTCTTTCCATATTGTTTTTAAATTTCTGTGCACCTTCTTCTAATTCGGGGTTAGAGTTTTTATGAATATGCTAATCTGACCTCGCCATCAACTTCGCCCTCAAGCACGTCCACAAACTCTTCAGTAAAATAAAAATACACACACACACATACTCTGCTCTGCTTGTATTTTACAGACAACTTTGATTAAATAATGATGCCAACTTATTCCTAATAAATGTAAAACACATGTAAAACAGATGGCACCTTTCTCAACTTAATGCTTTTTTAGCTCAGTGGGGAGAGAGAGTTCTGCTCCAAAACACTATTTTGCAGGAAGGGATAAGACAAATAACTGTTTATATCACATCATTTCTGACTTCCACGCTTTGACCCAGGTTAGTTAGTGAGAGGTATCAGCTCTAATCTCTGTTTTAATCACAGTTTGGTCCTTAGAGTCTAAGCGTCGCGTTCAGTTTCAGCAGACCGTTCTACTGCAGGTACATGTCTACAACTGTCCAGCGTGGCAACACTGTTGATCACAGCACCTTAATTAACAGACTTCGTGACTCAGTGGGATCTCTGGAACTGTTCTTGACTGATTCAGCTCGTACCTTTATAACAAAAGTTACAGTGTCTGTGTAAACCAAATCATGTCAGGTTCTATTGATTTGTTCTGTGGAGTACCCCAAGGCTTGGTTTTGGGTCCACTCTTGTTTCTACTGTACATACACCCTTTTAGACAGGTACTTGATTCTTTTCATAATGTCTCCTATCACCTATATGCAGATGACATTCAGCTGTACTGCTCTTTTAAGGATTCAGAGTTCTATAAACTGTGAACTACTGACTGTCTGAAACTGTTTTTATCACTTAAGAAATATCTCCAAACTGCGTAAGTTGGTGTCCAAACATGAACTTGAAATGGTTGTCCATGCCTTTATCTCCTCCCGACTAGATTACTGTAACACGCTTTTCACATGTTTTAACCAAAAAGCCCTTGACCGCCTTCAGTTGGTCCAGAACTCTGCAGCGAGGCTTCTAACTGGAGCAAACAGAAGAGCTCACATCACTCCTATTCTAATGTCTCTCCGCTGGTTACCCGTTAACTTTAGAGTTTATTTTAGAATCCTGACTAGAACTTTCAGGTCTCTACATGGTCACGCTCCTCCCCATATTACTGAACCGTCAAAGTATTGTGCTCCAACTCGAGGCCTCAGGTTCTTCTAGAAGTTCCAAAGAGCAGATATAAAAGTCGAGGTGATCGCTCCTTCCAGACTGTTGCACCCTGACTTTGAAATGATCTTCCTTTATCCTTACGCGGCATTGACAGTGTGGACACTTTTGATAAAACAGCTGAAGACCTTTATTTAAAGCTGCTTTTACCTAAACCTTTTGTTTTCTTATTTTTTAACTCAAATTCGTAATCAACTTTAATTTGTTTTATGAAATTTTATGATTTAATGACTTAATTTTTTATGTTATTTCTGTTTTGAGATCATTGCTTTATTTTATTTTGATCTATGTGAAGCATTTGTGATTCTATGTCTGTGATAAGTGCTATAAAAATAAAATTTACTTACTTACTTACAAACAAGCCTACAAGTTGAACAGGAGAAGAACGCAAAAAAATAAATTAATTAAACCAACACCCAAAAACAAACCCACCAGCTGACAGACACGCTCACTCGTAGCTTGATGCTGTAGCGGCTGTTGAAGCCAAACCCGAAGCCGCAGGACAAATCACCGCACTGTCGTTATGAGTCTGAGGAAAAGGATGGAAATAAACCACCGAACATAAAAATATCTACACTACCAGTTGACATGTATGCCAGCTTGTATTTGCAAGTGTGTCCTGAATGTTCAGAACAGCATCACACTTGATTAGTTTGGTGGCAGAACATTTCTGGTTTAGTCAGCAAAGCAAGGCAGTGTTTTATTTATTTATTTATTTATTTATTATTATTTTAGAGCCTGCAGAGCTCTGTTTGTTTTAGATTTTTTGATGGGTGATTGATTGATTGATTGATTTTTCTTCCAAATTTTTTTCAATCATCAATCAATCAATCAATCAATCAATCAATCAATCAATCAATCAATCAATCAATCAACCAATCAACCAATCAACCAATCAATCAATCAATCAATCAATCACTTTGTTAAAGACACAAGAAGGTCCATAATAGGTAGTTATGTCAAAAATGTGCATTTAGTTTATATTTGAGGGACTTGACTTTGGCTGCTGAATCAAATTCTACAGCTACTGATTGTGTGGACACATATTCTCATATGTCAGATAATAAAATGTCTTATGATCATGTTGAAGCAACATTTGCTCATTTTTCTTTGCAAACCCAAGTTTGCAAACCCATTATAAAGGTAACATTGTGGGATTTGTTGGGATGTGTAAATATTAGTATATGTGTTATTGATGAAGTGTGAATGGATATGTAACATTGTAAATGTTGTGTAATGAACTGAACACTAGGTGGCAGCAGAGCACTGCTAATATACATATAAAGGTGTAGTGTAGAGTTCAGGGGAAGTTCAGCTGAGGGTTACAAGATGAAAGCTGTAATAAAATTCATATGGATAAAGTTACCCCCGTCTGCTTTCTAACAACTAGAAAAATGTACTGGTAAATAGTTGACTTGGTTTTCTCCTTCTTGAGCTCAGGGGGTAAAATTATAACGTGTTACTTTTGTCTAACTAATTTATCGGAATTGACACGTTAACTTCCCACCCTTAGTATTCACATTTAATTTTTGTGTTCACATTTCAACAACTAAAGGTATATATCCTGTTTTATGGAGATTTTAGACATCCCAAGATGAATTTGTGAGCTGTCTTTGACTTTTTGTCTCATATTCAATAATTTACAAGTAAACATTCAGCACTGGCAGCATGCAGGTATCAGTGAAAGGTCTTTAATGCAACATTAACAGTGTGTCTGATGCAACTCAGGCAATAAAATCTGAAATTTAAAAATGTGAGCTTCACAAACTTTTAAATTAAATCTTGAGATGAGTGTTGTTCTGTTGTTTTTGGCCCTTTTCCTCATTGAAACTTGATTCTTTAATGAGCTTATACTGGTTTCTGTTGCAGCTGACTGTCACATAATCTTGTATTTATTACCACTAAAAGAAGAAGACAAGTCCATCTTGCACAATTTTAGAAACACTCTGTTCTGTGAACGCCTCCTTTTGCTTCATAGCATCACTGCACTTTTTCACTCCTCTCTTTTGCTCTGACAACCCCTCCCACACTCTGCTCCATTCTCACTTCTTCCTGCAACCCCGTCGCTCATATTCTGTCTTATGGTTTTGCAGGAGGGATTGGCCCCAAGCTGTTCAGCTGACTCAACATTTATTTTGCTCATAGAATACCCCCAGCTCCCTCTGCAGCCCCCACCTCCTCATACTCTTTCCTGCCTATTCTCTACAGCCTGAGCATTTCCAAACCTTTAAATCCATTCGTTCTTTCCATCATTCCTCCACTCATCTTTTGCATCTTGTTTGATATTTGGCTCATGCTTGATGTAAAGCTCTTTAGTGCTAAATAAGATGATGTTCTGGGTTATCAGCACCCTGCTGCTGAGCAGAACTGGCCATAATCCAGCGACCAACAATACCTTCAGTGTGCGGAGGTCACTTTTTTACGGTGGCCCTGAAGTGCAAATCACACCAACAAATCACTAAACACAACTACAACTTGAGAAGCACACAAACAATTTAAGAATAACATGAAAAGAATTAGAAAAACACATAAAAATGAAGAAAAACACAAACAAATTAAGAACCGGAAAGGGTAGGTACCAGTCAGCAACAGGAAACATCACTGATTGGCCGACTGCGCTGTTTGTCTTGTGACCCGGAAGTTACTCTATTTGTAGCGCATTTTCCAAACATGAATATTAGTGGTGACCACATAGTTGCTGTCATGATTAGACTTGAGCATACCCACTATCACCTCGTGTGCATGTCCTGAATCAAAATGTTCCTGAATAGCACGCTGAAGGTCATGGCTTCAAACCAGAGTCCCCAAATTTCCCCAAATCAGCCGTCCTCCAGCTAGATCTGAACAGGTTGTGTGTGTGTGTGTGTGTGTGTGTGTGTGTGTGTGTGTGTCTGTGTGTGTGTGTGTGTGTGTGTGTGTGTGTGTGTGTGTGTGTGTGTGTGTGTGTGTGTGTGTGTGTGTGTGCGTGTGAAAGCTCAGGGGTAGTGTGTGGAAGCTGATGCAGCGACCATTATTTAGTGGCTCTAATGCAGTTTAATTGTTTCCCTGCATAATAAATCAAGTGTGTCAAGAAGGATTATTCATATGGGGACTGTGTTAAACAAATTAATCACCAGTTTGCTCAACTCCATTTTTTCTCCTCCTCTGCCATGAGTTCAGGTGCTTCCAGAAGGCATCGGTGTGTGTTTCAGGATGTTTTTCCCTGCATGTGCTGTAGAACCCATGAGGGAGCATGACTCTCTCAGCCCTTTCGCTCATTGATCTATCTCACGCTGCCCGAGTGCTCTGGAGGACGAGGGGGAAAGAAAAACAAATTAACACAAATAAGTCTTATAGGGCCTCTGAAGAGCTACAATGTGTTAATCCCAGCGGCTGCAGGGGCTGAGGACCTATGTGGAGAAGGCTGGCGGATTTAGCGCGCAGCCTTGGCGAGATGCTAAAGTCGATGCTACAGCTGTTGCTAAGCAACCATTGAAAACCTGCCTAAGTGTTATTTCCTGGAGTTGAGATGCTTTTAAAATTTACTGACCGATGTAGATGTTTGGTTGAGCAAAAACAAAAAAAGCAGTAAAGCTCCTGTCTGAGTTTTCAGCTCGTCTGTTTCACCTTCATGTTTTTATGATCATTGTGAAAATGCAACTTTGGAGTTATAATCTGTTTGGGATTGAAACCGAGTGGTAATTCTAATGAAATCACATTTAGAAATGCGTCAGGGCAGCTGTATTGGGTACTTTTTGCTGTCATGCTGACTTGCGCTGATCTGATGGAAGTGTGTATGCGTGGTAGTTTGTCACATGAGTCTGTGTTGACTAGCCGCCAGTCCAGGGTGTAGTCCGTCTCTTGCATGATGACTGCTGAGACAAATTGTGGCCTCACTGTGACCTCAAACAGGAAAAATGGATGTAGAAAAGTAATGAATGACTGTTACTGTTTACTACCAGGTTAAAACCGGTTTAAGGCAGTCTATCCGTCAGATTTCCAGTCATAGGAGTTCCAAGTACTCCATCTAGGTTGTTGTTTGTTCTTACTTGTTGGATCTAAGTCACAGACTATATAAAGATAGACGAGTGCCTACTTTTGTGGTGCAAAAGTGAAGCTTAAATTCAGGGAATGGCTTCTTAAAGAGCAAGTCCCCCCCTACCAGAGTCTTACTTCAGATGTTTCTTTTTTGAGGAGGTGTTGCCTGGTGGACGGAGAGGGCGGCGCTGCGGCAGTGACGCAGATGTGCAACAATGACAACGCTAGCTCCTTTGCCTCAGAGCAGCTGTTTGAGGTGGAGGATTTCTCTTCATCTCCTTCGCCAGAGTACAGAGAGGACGGTTTTCTAGAGGAGGTGAGCGACCCTGAGCCGTATTGTTTTGAACCAATGGCCAGAGGCGGAGCTGGCCTAAATGGCGCCCTGTGCGAGATTCCCCGTGACCCCCCCCCCCCCCCCCCCCCCCACCACCACCACCACTACCACCACCACCACCACCACACACACACACACACACACACACAAGAAAAAATTACACCTACAACTTTGTTTCAAATTGCGTGGAGTGTATTATATATAACAACGTTTGCTAACTGAATACAACATCCAGCTCCTGGCCACCTTCTCACCACTTGTCAAAGTTCTACTGAAATAGTGATGATGACAACACCTGCCATCGCCTTCATTCCTGGGAAATATGAAAGTAGTTGGCACCTTGGTAGGTCCTCTTCGAACTAGCTCTGTGTGTATGCTGTCGGTAATTGGTGATGGCCACTTGGCTGGGTCTGAAGAAAGAAGCTCATCATCACCTTCAATGGGACTCAATGGTTGATCGTTCAGGCTTCTCTATTGACAGAAAACAGAAGCGTAACTCAACACATTGCTATGTGGACCATTTCACATATTCTATTAAAATACAATATGTGACATTGAAATTTCTCTAATGTTTGCAGGACACACACACACACACACACACACACTTGTGCAAAACTCACCTGACGTATCTTGTTGGGGAGATGTGGCAGCGGGCTGTCCCTCATCAAGTTCACATATACTGGTAGGTCTCTCTATTGACAGAAAATGGAAGCATAACTCACCACATTGCTATATGGAACAATTCCCATATTCTGTGAAAATACTATTTAAATGTCTATAGCTAAATGTTTGCTGGACACACACACATGTGCAAAACCCACCTAAAGGATCTTCCTGGGGAGATGTGGTGCCAGCAGACTGTCCCTCCTCAAGTTCAAATATGAGCCGTGGAGGTAGATGGCTGTTCCTCAGTGGCAGCTGATGTCATCCCAAAATATCTGTGTAGGGCTCCTGATGTTGCATAAAACAAACAATACAATCTTCATGTCACGTCTGTTGCTTAAGCATTTTAATTAACATGTTACAATGAGCATTTACAGTTTTCAGCAGTGGTGGAAAGAATTCTGAAAATCTGTACTCAAGTACAAGTACTGTTACATTGCTAAAATATTACTCATTTACAATAAAAGTACTGGTGTTAGAGAAATACTCAAGTAAAAGTACAAATTATTCATAAAACCTCAGAGTATTATTTATTTTTAACGGCTGATGTCACCATCACTTCTCCAGACTGGGGCTGCCTGGATATTGTGTGTTTTCCTTTACCAAAAGTTAAAACACCAACAATCTATTAATCATTAATAATTGATAAAATACAAAACAAGTGTTTTTCCCAAATTTTTTGTCATTTTAAGTTTTTATTTCCTTATTCAGCAAATGTCTCCGGCACACAAAGAACTAAATGACCAGAGGAGCCACAACTATTGATTAAATATCCATGAATCCATTTTAACTGGTTAAATTCTTCAACTCTCCCACACTGCTTCAAGGTCACTGTGAGTTAACATAGCAGCGGTGTGCTGTGCAGCACACTTAACGCAACACGATGACATCATCGACTTGTACAGTGCTGAAAGGCGAGACAGTCTCAACTTTCAGCTAAAAAAAGACCGCTCTAGCTATTATAGTTTTTATGTTATGGCAGTTTACAGTATAAACGGGATCTTACTAGCAGGGCACCTCCAGCGGCCCGCTGCCGCTCCGTTTTTCGTGGGGTAAATAATACGTAGCTCATTTCCCGAGTCCAAAAAGAAAGGCGAATGGCGCCGGCGCGAGACCTGCCGCCCGCCGTCAATGTATTTCAGCAAAATTCTCAAACACTCATTTTAATTTGATAGCGTTTGGTTATCATCCTTTCGGTTTTCCACTCTTAGCTTTTCATAAAAGCTCATTTGACAAAGAAAAAGCTAGCGGTTGGAAGTAGTTCTAAATACATGCAATGTAAGAAGCTAGCAAAAGACATTTGAAGGGATCATCATAGCACCATGCAAAACGTACAGATTAGAGAGGTTAGTTAATCAATAAGTTGGGGGACAGGCGGGAAAAATACCAACTAAATAATAAAGAGACGCATACCTGCATCTTTTCCTTGTTTCTCCTCCTCTTCTTTTCTTTTTTTTCCAAAATTGGGCACCAGATGGCTTCGACCGCTTCTTCTCCATTATGTTTGTGAGCGGTGATATGTGAAACGGTACCTGTATCCCTCCACCATCACTCTCCGAGATCCCTCCGCCCCCAACCTGATGAAGGGCGCCATAGAGCGCACTACAGAGGCGCGGCGGACACAAGGGGGCGCAATAAAATCCCAATATAAACGCAAACAATGACTTTGTTGTGCTTTTATTACAGAAATATTATTATTATCATCACTCATCACTATTATTATTATGAAGAACATGTGATTTCTATGTTTTGTTGATGTATCGGTTGATGGAAGAAAAAATAAATGAAATAAAAAAATAAATTAAATGCCGCCCCCTCCAGACTGCCGCCCTGTTCGGCCGCACATGTTGCACATATCAAGCTCCGCCACTGCCAATGGCTCATGAGTTGCCTGAGGCCAACAGTGCACTTGCCATTTCAACTTGCTACAGAGGTGTGGCCTGACGCCGCCCCTTTTATACCCCACAGTGGCAGTGTGGCTCACGTCCACATATCAGCAAATGTCGCATATCCTTGATTGGCCAATAGCGATGGCTGATTCAAAATTCCAATGCAGTGCAGACTTTTAACCAGAAGAGGGTGCCACACAGACAGTTTTAGACTGAATATTTAAATTTAAAATGAGATGCACTGAAATGCCAAAAAAACAATGATATATACAATTATATCAGCAAAACAAGTTGATTCAAGGGTGACTTGCTCCTTGAGCATGAAAAAACAAACCAACTAAACATAGAAAAATAAATACTTAAACAAGTCAGCTTGGCGTTGGAGATGCTATGTTTTACAATTTCTGCAACTAAAAAGGTCAAACAGCCCTAATATCTCACATATTGCAACTAAGCAGCGATAGAAGATGCATGTTTGATTAACTGATTAAAATAAAAACTTTATAGAAAATCCTGAAGGGTTAGGGTTAGACTTCCATCCATCCATCCATTTTCATCCGCTTATCCGGAGTCGGGTCGTGGGGGCAGTAGCCTAAAGCGAGAGGTCCAGACTTCCCTCTCCCCAGCCACTTGGGCCAGCTCCTCCGGGGTAATCCCAAGGCGTTCTCTGGCCAGGTGAGAGACATAGTCCCTCCAGCGTGTCCTGGGTCTACCTTTAGGTCTCCTCCCGGTTGGACGCGCCCGGAAAACCTCACCAGGGAGGCGTCCAGGAGGCATCCTGACCAGATGCTCGAGCCACCTCAACTGGCTCCTCTCAATGTAGAGGAGCAGCGGGTCTACTCTGAGCCCCTCCCGAATGACCGAGCTTCTCACCCTATCTCTGAGGGAGAGCCCAGCCACTCTTTGGAGAAAACTCATTTCGGCCGCTTGTATCCGCGATCTCGTTCTTTCGGTCACTACCCAAAGCTCATGACCATAGGTGAGGGTAGGAACGTAGATCGACCGGTAAATCGAGAGCCTCGCCTTCTGACTCAGGTCTCTCTTCACAACGACAGACCGGTACAACGCCCGCATCACTGCAGATGCAGCACCAATCCGCCTATCGATCTCACGCTCCAGTTTTCCCTCACTCGTGAACAAGACCCCGAGATACTTAAACTCCTCCACTTGGGGCAGGACCTCATCCCTGACCCGGAGAAGGCATTCTACCCTTTTCTGATTCAAGGGTTAGACTTGACACTTTAAATTAATTCAAACCCGAGTGATGTTAAAAGGATGTATTTCACGTTGGGGTTGAAGACACACACACACACACACACACACACACACACACACACACACACACACACACACACACACACACACACACACACACACACACACTGCAAACTTGATCTTTTCTGTACTTTTTATAGTTTTCCATCACGGTGTAATTCCTCACATTCTCGTTCTGAACACTTCTTTTCCCACGCCTTTCCGCTCATCCTTCTGTCTGTTGCTCCTGACGTTCTCAGCCTCATCCTTCACTCTATTCCCGGTGCATATCAGACTCTGATCTGCTGCACCCCCCCCCCCCCCCCTCCCGACAGGATGAAGTATGAGTGGCCAGCTCTGACGTCACTCGAAGCCCAACGTCATCGAAACCGATTGCTCCCAGGCTTGCTCTTCCCTTCCCTCTAGCTTGCCCCCTCTATCCTTCCTTAATCACCTCTTTTTTTCATCTTCCTCCTGATTCATTTCCAGGATTTATTACTCTGATACATCCTCAGGCTTAAAGTTTGACCCTTTACGTATCTTTTATTTATTTATTTTTTTAGTCCCTCAACTTGACCAATTTTTCATCATGCTCATCAATTTCTTCCCTCTCTTTTATCACTTTCTCCCCAATCCTAACTTTGTTCCTTTCCAGACCTGTTTATTTCCCCTAATTTTCCCAGCCATTACTTTCAAACAGAAACCGGCATGCTTGATGTAAGCAGACGAGTCCAAAATGTTTCTGAGAGTTTTCCCAAGCAACAAGGCATTCCATCTCCTCAGACAGAGAAGTTTGTCCCTTTTCAGTTATGGATGCTCTTCCTAAATACCAGTCTGTTGGTTTTTATTCTCAGATGTTCAGTGATTCACCTTTATTTGTCAGAAAAGTGGCTTTTGGCTTTGACCAAAATACACTCAGTCAAATAATCAACCGTAACTTCCAGAACAGCTCCAGACATTTTCATCAGGCTTGACGAGACATGAAGCTGACCCACTTGGTGCTTTCTGTCTTCCTGTACTCTTGTCTTGCTGCCATCGCTGCCTGCGGCCAGTTTGCCTACTTATAGAGCTGATGCAGTGTGGTGAAAGGGATGTGGTCTGAGAGGGAGGGAGAGAGAGGGACCTCGCTCTGCCTTAAAAGGAACAAGGAAGTATCTTGTCAGCAACTGTGTTGCATCTTCTATGAGGCCTGTCCCATGTTGATTGAGCTGATGCACTTAGGAGTAACTCTGAATCGTGTTTGTTAAAATACTGGAAAAGAAATGGACAGCTAAGATGTCAGGGATCTGTTCGTATGTTGTCGTCAGCGTTGGTTTAAAACTCAGGAAGGGAAAGAAGAGGCGGTAATAGAATTAGAATATCAGTTCTATCAATATTTAGATGTTGAAAGTGTGGATCAACAGAAGCTATGTGTGTGTTTGTGATGAGTTTTTCCAAACCCAGGTTTGGTTCCACATGGGAAGACTGTCCCCGAAATGCCAGCTTCACCTTCCCAGACTCTTCCCCAACATGATGCCACTCTGTTATACGGCAGAAGCACTAAAAATGCCAAATGGAACTGAGATGTCAGGATTCTGACATCATATGTCACATTCTGCAAAATGTCACACTAAGAAGTCCAAACTTTAATACATTCAAAGGAAATTCTCTCTTTTTTTGCTAGAATAAAACCACCCTGGTACGAGAGTCTGAACTGACTCACAAAAGTAACTTTTTTTAATATAAATGTGCTTTAAAAAATATTCTTTCTGAGTAAAGTTTGATGGTTTTAGTCTAAATAAAATGTGCAAATTCCAAATCATTGAGGATGTTTTTCATTAGCAAATTAAAACGGGTTGATTTTATTCAATATTATTCACATTTTATTTTATTTAAAGACTACAGAGGCAGCAATAATAATTATAAAGGCTTAGCATTAAAGGTGCGGAACTCTGAAAAAACATTTTTCAATTATCATTTCTGATTATAATCAGTCACTCTGAATTTTTCATGCAAGCTGGACATGAAAATAGTCTCCTACACCTACCTCCTGCATTAGCTTTTGATAGAAAATAGACAGTGAACCTCTAGGATTAGAAAGGCCTGACAGATCTATGTCACACTGTCATTTAATGTTCATGGATTCACCCATCTTTACTCACGATGGGGAAATTTGTTGTTTTAGCATCCAGGAAACGTCTCATCTAGTAGAAGCTAATCATTAGCATTAGCAACTCCACCACATGGCAGGACTCCTCCTATTTGTGGAGATAAAACATCCATGTTGCTGTTATCCAATCACAGGTGAGATGTCTAATATCAGGAAATAAGACTCCAAATCATGCCGTGTTGCACCACTCTCTGCAGCAGCAGACTTGTCCTTGCTAATCCAGGTGCTTCTGGGTTTTTTTTTTGCCCCGAGTACAGCTTGCAAGGCATTCATTCCTACCAGAGACCACTGCAAATGGGTTGATTAAAAGAGTGAACTGTGATTTCTGACTGAAACTGTGTGTGTTTTGCAGTGTTGAAGAAATAACGGGAAACAAGCCACTTTAAAAAACAGTGTGAAATGAAGGAAAAAGGAAAAAGCACAAAGCCACTTAACGTAAATCTGTGTTAGACACAGTATTTTTAAAGGTGCTGCACATCTATGAAAACAGATTTCAGAGCTTTCCTGGATCAAGATTAAACACCACCTGATATTGGGGGCGGGAAAAGTGACATTTGAATAAGTAACAGAATCTGGGTGTTTTTTTTTCTTCTTTTTCTTTGTCTAGAACCAAACTTTTTTCTATGCCAGAGTGTAAATGTAAATTCACCATTTTATTGAAAATTAATGCAGTTGTGAGTCTTTTAGCTGAACTTTGAAAACTGTGTGTGGAGATGAAAGATCGCAGGTAAAATCAGTAAAAGCCCCCATGGTATGTGCTGCGATTGGCCCAGAAACCACCACCCCCTATCTAAGCTCAGTGCCGTATTTTTACGGCGCAGCTTCAGTTACGGGTGTCTTTTTGATATTTAACACATACAAAATAGGGCGCGGGCGTGGGCACAGTAAAACGTACCGGTAAAACATCTGTGCGGGCTCGGGACTCGGAACATATCAGTGCAAACCAGACATTGTGAAAATTATAAACAGCCAAAAGCATGTTTCACTTTACTGGTCTAGTCCTGGTTTAGAGCGCACGTGCACGTCCTCATTGCGTGCGCTGACGGCTCGTGCTCTTCTTATGTGCCACCGTAGTCCTTGCCCGGATGGAAAGATGGCGGCGTTTCATAAAACGAAAGCACCAAGATGGACCTCCTTTCTTGTGCGAGCGTTACTGCTCTCAGACGAATAGTGATGGTAGAGACGCTTCTCCTAGCTGTCCTCTGCTCGTTAACCCATTGCTCGAGGTGGTCTTCCAGCTCAGGCCACCTGGCTTTGTGCCCGCGGAAACACAGCTGCGTCTTCTTTACTTGTCGGAGTTAGTTTTCCAACTTCCTCCACTTGCGAACCATGGACTCATTAGTGATGAATTGTCTCGCCGCTGCTCTATTCCCGTGTTTCTCCACGTAGCTGATCGCTTGCAGTTTAAACTGTGCTTCATAGGCATGTCTCTTAGCAGGTGCCATTCTCAGGGTTGTCAGAACAATTTTCAGCATACCGCGCATACCTGCCCTTTTGAACTATTTGGGGTCTGTCTTCGCTCACGTCCGCATGTTCACGCCACGCCCTTTGCCGTTCTCACCACGCCCCTTCTACTACGTTCGCGTCTCACGACAACAAAATAGGTGCACCGCACCATAGAGAGCGGCGTACATTTTGGAGAAAATTTAAGACTTCTAGGTGCGCCTTATGGTCGTGAAAATACGGTAGTCTAAAATAGAGATGTGAGATTTGGTTAGCTATGGCTGCTGTCTTGGGTTGGGTTGACTCCAACACTTTTAGGTTTACATCAGATAAATATGTTCTAAGATGTTCATTTAAATCCCTGAAGTGATCCATACGATATTTTACTAACTAATGCAGATGCAAAAACATTATTGCACACCTGCTTTGGTTTCAGCAGCTGCTGATGATCTCAGATTAACTATTTTTGATGATCTCATTGCATTTCTGCTCTCTCTGATTTCATCCTCTTTTGAATCATTTAGAAGTTTTTATCAAATGCCATCTTTTTTTTGTCAAGGACCCGTGCAGCTTTTTCCAGATTCTAATGATACACACTTGAAATGTGCATATCAGACTTTTTTACGCTGGGAATTGTGAATTTATTTTGCAGGATGCTTTTATGGCCATGCCTGTGTGTGTGCATATGTGTGTGACTTCCAGAATAATGAGATTGTGGGATGGCTGGCCCCCTTCAAATAGAAGGCAAAATGAGCAGTTTAAAAAGCACAACCTTAAATCCTTTCCTTCGTCTTCCAGAGCCCCTAGAAGATTTGGTTGCCAGGCAACATTAGGACAGAGCTTTCAGTGAAGTCACTTAGAGTTTGATGGTTGGCGCTGTTGTTGGGTCTAAAACATTCTGACTAACACCTAACGCATGCTGCCGTTTTGGTGCTCATTAACGTTCTGTGCAGTGATGAAGTAGAGTTGTGGATAGAAAACTCCATACAGACTAGTAGTTAGTTACCTGGTTAGTTATAGACTAGTATTGAAACTAAAAGGAGCCATCTTTGTTTAAAAATAACCATTTTAATGGCAATCACCTTCTTTACTTGAGAGATAAATGGTGTGCAGTTGCTGTTTTATGCGTTATTAGAGCCATAAATAAGTTAAAGTCCCGTTAGTTATCACACTCTGGTGAAATTACATCTCTGCATTTAACCCATCCCCTTGGGCAGCGGTGACCAATCAGGTTTGCTCAATTCTTCTAGTTTATCGTCTGTTTGAGGGATAAGAAGCCAGCATGTTTTCTTACAATCCTCTCTTCCACCTTGAAAATGACAAACAACATTTTCCTTTTATTTCTTTCACTCATTTAATTTCTGCACATGTTGGTGTCGCTGTCTGAGCCAGTTTAGCCAGGGGAACATCCTGGAGGAGAGCTGCTTTATTGCGTCAAACGGAGAAAACTACAGTCTCCCGTCGTCTTATCTACAGGGAGTTGCAGTGACGCGGTGCGTGCTAATGAGCTTTATGCCTCTCAGTTAGCCGAGCATTCTTCTTTATTTGTTCAACATTAAAAAACAAACTGTAAACTTTAAATGCTCTGAGCATCAGTGACCTTCTGAGACTCCTTACTTCACTAATTCACTAAAAAGAGTCTTATGCTTCTTTACTTTGTTTTGAGGAAAGATGATAAGAACAAGAAAATGTTGAACCGATTTGTCAGAGGGGAATATGAAGAAACAAATGTGAGCCTCAAAGATGACACTCGGGCTTCAGTTTCTCACTGTGTTAACACTGGAGCAGGGTTCATCCAGGGTCAGATTGGCAGCTGGTCACCACAAGAACTTTCAGTCTTTGTCTGAGCTGTTTATGCAACTATGCTTGAAAATTTGATGGTTACTGACTTGGTTGAAGCCTCCTGATCTCATAGTTCAAGTCTCCTCAGTGCCCCTGAGGGTATAGTGGCCTAAATCCGATAGTCGATGGATTTTTTTTCTTCTGGTCAAGGTGTCACTGGTGCAGAGGTTTAATCCTTCAACTGATGCTTGAAGGGAAGGAAGCAAAACTTAATTCACCTAAAGAGTGTAGGAGAAGGTTTTAGGAAGTGTAGCCACTGCTTTAACTCGGATTTCTGACTGAGGCTTGAGGGGTTGTGCTCTGCTGCGATTTAGGGCCCATTTAAATGTTTTTCTTGAGGACTTTCTGAATGAAAACAAGTCAACTTGTTACATGTTTTTTCATTTATTAATGACATTTGGCGATTTCTCTGATCGCATCATTGTGCTTTTTCTAGTTTTCACTTTATTTCAGGATATGTAGATCCCTATTGCTGTTTTATCTATGGCCTTCAACACAAGAGCGCCCCCAAGGGGTGGCCAGAAATTGGTCCTACCACAAGGACCAATTTGGTGTGCCACCCCAAAAGTTTCTTTGGCCTCATCTGGCCACCCCTATCAAAATTTTCTGGAGGCACCCCTGGTTCAGTACAGTCTGCCCAGTTCTCCTCCAGGACAAGCTTGTCCCTGCTGAACGTGCCAGGCAGGAGACAGCACGGGAGGCTGGGAAGGATTGTCTCGGACACTGACCATTAACATCGGCACCCCCCATGGCTGTGTCCTCGCCCCTCTGCTCTTCTCCCTCTACACCACCTCCAGCCACCAGTCTGTGAAGCCAGTCAAGTTCATAGATGATAACACCTCTGTTGGACCTCTTCTCAGATGGGGATGAGTCTTCCTACAATAGGGAGGTGGAATGTGTGGCGCAGCAAATACAACCTGGAGCTGAATGCCCAGAAGACATTTGAGATAATTGTGGACTTCAGGAGAGTGTCAGCTCCACTGCTCCTCGTAACTCTGATGGGCACCCCCCACTTCAACCTTGGACTCCTGCTTCCTCTGGACCACCATCTGCTACAACCTCATTTGGAAGATGCCCATCAGCTCCCTCATCAAAGATGTCCAGCAGAGAATGTTGTTCCGGAGAAAACTCAGAATGCCAACCATGATGATGGTCTAGTTTTACATGACCATCATTGAGTTCATCCTTGCTTCCTCCATCCCTGTGTGGAACGCTGGGACCACTGACAGGGAAAGATTGGCTTCCATTGATCCATGATCTGTACACCTCCAGGGCTCAGAGGCATGCAGGTTGAAGCACAACGGACTCATCCTGGTCGCAGACTGTTTCAGCCACTTCCTTCAGGCACTTCCCCTCTGTTGTAGGACCTTGGAGCACCGGATACAGATCTGCACAAGTCACTTCATGTTTCTTGTTATTCAGAATATTTTCACATTCTGTCACTTGCTTCACTTGTATGTTTGCACCGTTACTCCGGAGCAAATCCAGAATAATGCGAGACTCTTACTTACTTGGCAATAAAACACGATTCTCATTCTGACTTTAGGTGTTCTGCGATCTGAGCAGATGGTCATGAACTTAAAATCTTTTCTCATTATTTCACTAAACAGTTGGTCCCAATTCCCCGTTTTCGACCTAATGCTCTTGGGAAAAATGAATGAATATTATCAGGAAGCTTACTCTTTGAATTTCCACAGGAAGTGACATTTCATCTTTCTGCCTCTTCTCATCCTGTCCGGTATATGTCGTCACACCCGTCAATCTCACTGAAACTGTATCCTCTCTCACATTATCCTTCAGGATTTGCAGTATTACCGGTCTGACGTTAATATCGGCGTTACAATTTTATGTCGGATAATATTGGTATCATTTTTCAGTCTTTTAATGACAACTTTTTCATACCATACACACATTACAGTTAGAAATCTTAAGATCCCTAGTTATCCTCTATTATTTTCAATTCTGCTCAAAGACTAGCCACCTTTTTAGGTTATTTAGTTTCAGAACATTTCAATCTCTGTCCTTGGTTTTTAGATTTCCACTTGAAACTCCAGATGTCAGAGGGTGATCATTATTAGGTTTTGTTCTTGTCTCCTGGATCGTGTGCTTTTATTCTTAGACCCTCACCTGTTAAAATAAAAAATTTGCCCAGTAAAACAGACACAATGTTCTGAAAGGGCATGTAGGGCTTTGTTAAGAGAGCTTGATATTTCATTAGCTTTAATATAAACGGAGATGGGTATGTTAAGGTCCTTTTGCTGCTTTATAAAACACCACAGAAGATAAGTCATCAGAAACAAGGATTCAGTTAGCTGATGTTCCCTTTGACAGTTAAACACTTGACCATGACTGCTGGTAGACCGTCAAAATGCACACAGGAGCAATTTTTAGCAGTTATAAATTAAACCATCAGGATTTTCCTGTAGAAAAACTTGTTTGTATTTTATATTAAAATCAGCACCTGGCAGCTTTCTGACTGATTTGGTGAGAAACTTTCAGAACTGTGTGTTCCTTGACTGAGATCCTTCAGGTTTGGTCGTCCGGGGGTGGAGTGCTACTGTCAGCATGAGAGCGGAGCAGCTGTCATCCAGCTGCAGTTTCTCATCAACGAGGTAGGTTTTTATAAAAACGTTTGTCCTCGATGCAAACTCCATGACCTCGTATAAGCCTCCGTGTTGCTGCAGCCAGAACTGTCGGGTTATCTGTAAAGTTTCACTGAGCTTTTGGTGCTGGCACCACACAGAAAGACTTTAAAAACAACAACAGGTTAGCTGCAAATAGGCAGCAATCCTTGTCCTTAAATTTCAGAAAACGAAAATAATTTGATGATTAATTCTTATGGCCTGTGATGGTTGTTGGCGAGCTCTTATTGTGAAAGGACAGGTTGTTCCAGGGTTTAGTTGCAGCAAAAACCTGAGCTCCTCGATGCTTTGATCTGCTCCTTGGTCTACCAAGAAGCACCTGCTCACCTAACCTCTGTGACCTTTTTGGATGGTGCAATTTTTAAAGATTTTAATGATGTGAAAACAAACATTGAAGTCCTGAATCCTGAAATAAATGGTGAGCTGCTGCGAAGAGGCCAAGACGGGCGAGATATGATCTTGTTTGCTTGTCGGCAGTCGAGCTGCTGCAGTTTTTGCAAGAGTTGGATAAACCAGCTGAAATAAAGTCACGAAAGAAACACATTGGCCTAAATAAAGTCCCTCGCACGAGCAAGAGCAGACGGAAAAAAACATTCTGCCTCAGTTTACACGTAGGTTTTCAGAAAGAGAAGTTTGAGGCTTTCCAAAGGGACAAAATCCGAGCTGTGTGGTGGACGGTCTGGGTCTACGGAGCATCACTTGGGAAAATGTAGTCCAGTGAATGGAGATGTTAAGATTCATTGAGCACCATAGCTTGGACTGCTCTGTTTTGAGTTTATTTAATTTGTTGATTTATCTTCTTTTAATTCGTTGAAGAACAAACACAGCTAATCTGTATTTCTAGAATAATTCCTCAGAGCTCCAGTTCAAAAGGTCTGAACTGAATGCAAGACAAAACAACAGATTCTAGCATGTTCTGAGCAGTGATTAGGAAGCTTCATAGCAGCTGTATTGATCCCCTCCAGGCCTTTCTAATCACTTACAATCAATCTAGTTATCTTTTAAATTATGTGAGAAATGCAAGATTCTATGCTTTGTGTGTGTGTGTGTGTGTGACTCAGCAGCTCAAACAAACCCTTGTGGATATGGAGATGATTTTTAGTGCCTCCTATATGCCCACGTTCTCTTTTATGCATCTTCTAAATCCTCATTGTTACCTGGGAGAAGCTGCCAGGGAATGCAGTGACTAATGCTTGCAGGGAAAATGTGCCGTCTGAAGACGTGTTTCTTGTGTTCAGTAAAGTTGCATGTCTTTGGAGTGTGTGTGTGTGTGTGTGTGTGTGTGTGTGTGTGTGTGTGTGTGTGTGTGTGTGTGTGTGTGTGTGCGTGTGCGGGTGCGTGTGTGTGTGTGCGCGTGTGTGTGTGTTGAACGTCTAAATGAAAGAGGATGTGTTTTTGTGACAACAGGGCGCGCTGGTGAGTGCTTTGACAGATGACAGCGTCCATTTGTGGAACCTGAGGCAGAAGAGACCGGCGATCCTCCATTCGCTCAAGTTCAACAGAGAAAGGTGTAACTGCTTTTTTTTTTAACAAGCACAGTGTACTCTGACCCAGAGAAATAAAAGAAATTTTGTTAACCTCTGGAAGGTGACATTTCCACAGAATTGCTGTGATTTTGTCAATAGAAATATGGAGTTATTACATTAAAGATATGATGCAGTCAACATTAAATAAAAGTAACGTTTTTGACATTTGAAGATGCAAGTGCAAAATCACCTCACCTCAAGGAACGTTGTGTCCACTGTCTCCTCCAATCACAACTATACCAAGGACCCATCAGAGCCAATCATATAATTTGCCAGTGATTTGCCTCCATGAAAAGACATGAAGGGGTTAAACATCACGACCAATCATCGTAGATATGGCTGATGTGATGGAGAGGTGGCCAGCAGCAGCTTTTAAGGCAGATTGTGTTTTTATAAAGGCGCTTGACCGCCTCTGACATTTAGTAAGCATTTTGAGCGCAGTGACCTGGAGTCACAGCGTCACAAAGGAGATAAGTTGTTACTCAAGACATGTCAGGAGGAGAGAGAAAGCTTCATCGTCTCTTGACAAATTAAAATGACAAGTTCATATATGCAAATCTTCAAACATAAGAGAAAAAAAGCTTGTGGCTGGCATGTTGGTGACCACAAGTCCACTTTTCTTTCATCCATTCTTCAAACAGAGAATCAGGAAAAGAAGGTTGTCGTCGTCTTCCTCCGCTTATCCGGGTCGTGAGGGCAGCATCCCAACTAGGGAGCTCCAGACCGTCCTCTCCTCGGCCTTCTCCACCAGCTCCTCCGGCAGGACCCCAAGGCGTTCCCGGACCAGATTGGAGATGTAACCTCTCCAACGTGTCCTGGGTCGACCCGGGGGCCTCCTGCCAGCAGGACACGCCCGACACACCTCCCCAGGGAGGCGTCCAGGAGGCATCCTGACCAGATGCCCAAACCACCTCAACTGACTCCTTTAGATCTGGAGGAGCAGCGGTTCTACTTCGAGTCCCTCCCGAATGTCCGAGCTCCTCACCCTATCTCTAAGGCTGAGCCCGGCCACCCTACGGATGAAACTCATTTCGGCCGCTTGTATCCGCGATCTCGTTCTTTCGGTCATTACCCAAAGCTCATGACCATAGGTGAGGATTGGGACGTAGATCGACCAGTAAATCGAGAGCCTGGCTTTCTGGCTCAGCTCCCTCTTCACCACGACAGATTGGTTCAGCGTCCGCATCACTGCAGATGCCGAACCAATCCGCCTGTCGATCTCCCGATCCCTCCTACCCTCACTCATGAACAAGACCCCGAGATACTTAAACTCCTCCACTTGAGGCAGGACCTCATCCCTGACCTGGAGTTGGCAAGCAACCCTTTTCCGGTCGAGAACCATGGTCTCAGATTTGGAGGTGCTGATCCTCATCCCAGCCGCTTCACACTCGGCCACGAACCTACCCAGCAAGAGCTGAAGGTCAGAGCTGGATGAAGCTAGGAGGACCACACCATCCGCAAAAAGCAGAGACGAGATTGTCCTGCCACCAAACCCGACACATTCCACACCACGGCTGCGTCTAGAAATTCTGTCCATAAAGGTAATGAACAGAACCGGTGACAAAAGGCAGCCCTGACAGAGTCCAACCCCCACCAGGAACAGGTCTGACTTACTACCGGCTATGCGGACCAAACTCACGCTCCTCTGGTAAAGGGACTGAATGGCCCTTAACAGAAAGCCACCCACCCCATACTCCTGGAGCACAGGGTACCCCTGGGGACACGGTCATGAGCCTTCTCCAAATCCACAAAACACATGTGGATTGGTTGGGCAAACTCCCATGCCCCCTCCATCACCCTTGCAAGGGTATAGAGCTGGTCCACAGTTCCACGGCCAGGGCGAGAACGGTGCAACACATTATTACCTTGTAAATACACCTGGTCTGCCTTTACAGGTTTGGTAAAATCATAAAAGACAAATGCAATAACATTTTGGGCTATTTAAATACCCTCACACTTTTGAACCTTTTAAACTAAACTAAGATCACCACACACTTCACATCTGATTTTAAAATACATTGAAGCAGTTATGATGCAATGTGGAGACCAACATTTTCTTCATTACATCTGTGTGAAGCTCCATTTGTGTATTTCATAATGAAATACCTCAAGTGGAGGAGTTTAAGTATCTCGGGGTCTTGTTCACGAGTGAGGGTAGGAGGGATCGGGAGACCGACAGGCGGATTGGTTCGGCGTCTGCAGTGATGCGGACGCTGAGCCGGTCTGTCGTGGTGAAGAGAGAGCTGAGCCAGAAAGCCAGGCTCTCGATTTACCGGCCGATCTACATCCCAATCCTCACCTATGGTCATGAGCTTTGGGTAATGACCGAAAGAACGAGATCGCGGATACAAGCGGCCAAAATGAGTTTCCTCCGTAGGGTGGCCGGGCTCAGCCTTAGAGATAGGGTGAGGAGCTCGGACATTCGGGAGGGACTCGGAGTAGAACCGCTCCTCCTCTGGATCAAAAGGAGTCAGTTGAGGTGGTTTGGGCATCTGGTCAGGATGCCTCCTGGACGCCTCCCTGGGGAGGTGTTTCGGGCATGTCCTGCCGGCAGGAGGCCCCCGGGTCGACCCAGTACACGTTGGAGAGGTTACATCTCCAATCTGGTCCGGGAACGCCTTGGAGTCCTGCCGGAGGAGCTGGAGGAGGTGGCTGGGGAGAAGATGGTCTGGAGCTCCCTAGTTGGGATGCTGCCCCCGCGACCCGGACCCAGATAAGCGGAGGAAGATGACAACGATGACAAAGTATTTTAAAATTGTCTATATTGACATCGTTTGCATGCATTAAACACATAATATTTTCACATATTTCATGTGACTGAGGAGAAAAAGCAATAGTCCTAAAATGGAACCCTGAGGTATGCCAATTTTGTAATTTTGAATTTGTGATTCTATTATTCCACAAAATTAATTATAAGGCTAATCTGTCTGACATAATCTATAATAGAGCCCCCTCAAATAAGTATTCAGTTGACTGAAAAGCTTTTTTTTTTTATTCATAATCAGTCACTCTTAGTCATGCAGGCTAATTGTGAAAATAGTCTTCTACACCTATCTCTTGCATAAGCTTCTGATAGAAAATAGACATTGAAACGCTAGGATTTGAAAATCCTCACAGATCTACATCACACTGTGAATTAACATTCATGGAATCACTGATCTTGACCCACGACAGGGTAGGCTGTTGTTATTTTAATGTTCAGGAATCAGCAACGAAGATCCCTGCTAGTTTAAGCTAACCATTAGAATTAGCAGCTTAACTTCACGGCAAAAGCTGCTCCAGGCTTGTATTATTTGTGAAGACGAAGCTCAGCTGTGATGTGATGTGTGACTTGGCCTGCTGAGACAGGGGTTTGTGGGCTTTTTTGTACCCTGAGTTCTGCCTGCCAGACATTCATTCCTTCTAGAGACCACTCCAAATGTAATGATTAATGAGTAATCCACCCCTTTAACAAAAGAAATGGAGCTGAGTTTAACTAATGTTTTTGATATACCCCCCCCCCCCCCCCCCAAAATAGTTTCCTCCTGCAGAGCTGATTTTCTATGTATTCATGGGCCAGAGAGGTTATGTTGAGTTCCCTAGGCTACTTAGGACTCTAAAGATGACTAAACATAAAGATAAATACATGAACACTAAATTATACCCTTTGTTATTGCCTTGCACCTGTAGATGTGAATGCATACAGCTGCAGTTACTTCCTGTGCAGAATCATAAAACAGTGCATGTTAAAAATAATCTCCATTACTCTGATATCAAATAATTTAGAAGTGTGTTTGAAGCCTTTTGTTTTCTGTGTGTGTACTCATACACACCACTGCAATCCTCAATGGCTGTCACTATAATCACAGTGATGGAGGAAGAATGTAGCATGATGTTCCTTTGAGGCGGTCCTCAAAATCAATGAGACCATTAGGGATCTGTTGGAAACCTATTGTCTTCATGCTCTTCTTTCCTGCCATTTAACAAAGTGGCAACTTTCTTTATTTTATTATTATTATTTTTTTTTTGCACTTTAGTAAGCTTTAAAATCTCCCTCGGCACCAGTGATTTCAAGCTTATCTTTGTTTAGCATTATTTTTTTTCTCCAAACAGAAAGAGTCAACAAACCAGATACTTCACAAGGCAATCTAAAACCAGAGACGGGACAAACAGAGTATGACATGAAGCTTAGGTAAACAAAGCTGATAAACAGTGCAGGGATAAACGTTCACTGATTTTAGAAAAAAATAACTAGAAATCTGTTATATTTGTTTATGAGTTTAAAGGGATACTACACAGTTTTGCTTGCTTTTAGCACCCCCTAATGTCCGTTATTAATTATCTGTGGTCAAAGTAAAAGTGAAACTTATCTCCTCGTTGTGCGTTTGTCTTTTTAACACCTTAATATAACAGCTGAAATGTCTCCCCAGCTTTCTGTAGTGTCTACAGGAGTGATTCGTCGCTAAGTTAAACAAATCAGCTGTGTTCACAATCTAAAACATGCAGAAAATGTGCTGGAAGCAGACTGCAGCACCGGGTGTGTAAGCTACATTTTTTCAAAGTCTAACAGGGACCAGACCGGCACTCTGAAGTTGCAAATGCAGTATTCTGGCCACAGAGGGTGGTGGGGGTCTGAGGGACATTTCATGAAGGGTCATTTTAACACATACTGGCTCAGGAAATTGATTTAAAATATTGAAAATGTTGCATAGTATGCCTCTAACCCTTTACCGTCTCAGTGGCTTAGTGGGAGATTGTCCGCCCCGGGTCTGGGATATCAGGGTTCAAATCCCGTTGGGCCATACCTTAGAAATGGGACCCAATGCCTCCCTGCTTGACACTCAGCTTTAAGGGGTTGGATTGTGGGGTTAAACAGTTCCCAAGCGCAGCCACTGCTGCAGCTCCCCACGAGGATGGGTTAAATGTGGAGATGTTATTTTACTAGTGTGAGGGGAAAGCTCTGAAATGCGGTTGGCCAAACAACCACTCTGCCACCATGGGCATTATGTTCAGATTTAATCCATGTGCGTATATAGTTCTGAGATGGAGAAGATGATTCTAAAGGATCACATTTGTGTCAATGGAACTGATCAGATTGTATGGACGGGCAGTATTACAATCTATGGATGAGTTTGCCAGTCCTCCTCTCCCTTTCCAGCCACTACTACAGCCTTTTGTACCTGCATGCTCTTGAGAAGGAGCAGTTTATCTCATCCATTATTCCAGTCTAGACTAATATTGTGTTCTGATGGGGTAGACACTATTGTACAAGACCTTTGGTGCCAAAAGCATAACAGTAATTAATAAATTTAAAATCCCCATCCCCTTCTGGGTGACTTGCCTTTGTAGTTGTACATTAGGTGTATGAGGTCTGTTCCTCAGAAATCTGACAAATCTTATCAAATAGTTAGAATTTCACTTAAAAGTTTTACCAAGGGACTACCCTCATAATATGAATGAAAACTGGTGCAAATCTAATATTTTAAATATCCACTTTTCCCCAAACTGATAACATATCTGTTTTAAATTGATAGGTCAGTGCGCATTTCTGTTAGGGCATCTCCTTTTGAAATTGCCTATAGGTTGTACTGAGGGACAAGCAAAGGTTTTCTTGTCTGTGACTGAGGGACTTTTTTTTTACTCAATCTGGGATAGCACAAAATTACTTCCTGATGTTTACAACATGCATCACCTTTTTATTGTACCAGAGTTTTTCAAAGAATAAGCCTTGGAGTTAACTTTCCATCTCAATGTCAACTGCAGTTAGGAATGATGGTTGAAGTGAAGCCTAGAAACTGTGTCGACTATTTTTAATACTGACATGTAAGATCGAATAAGACACATCTGTACAACAAATAACTTTTACCATCACTCTGTCTCATCTTTTTAAGTTTTTATCCCCCCACCCCCACCCCGGTCCGTTCAAAGTGTGGCTTGAACTTGTCAAACTGTAGAAAGGAGAAAAGCTTTCTATTTTTGTTAAATAAGCAAAACCCTTCAAAGTAAAAGACGTTAATTTTTTAGTGAGCTAAGCTAAGTTAATGACTTCTATGCATCATGTTATGGAGACATGACACATATATTTGATAAATGTTCAGTTTGATGAGTCATTGCATTTATCACCATGCAATCCAAGAAAATCTTAAGCATGGGTGTACTCAGGAACTAACTAAGGAAATGAGACATTTTCAACTTCACTTTGCCCCAAGCTATGGTGCCCGTCTGCTTTTAAGAGGTCAACAATTGTTCTGCTTGCAAAACTTTCAGCTGCATGTCAGTTGAACACCAGCCAGTGGCTTGTCCCTGATTGAAATGCTTGAAACAACTTGCTTTGGCCTATGTCAAGGACTCAGTGAACATCACACATGTACATAACAGTTCGTTTATATGCAATGCCAGAAAACCAAATTATTGCTATAGTCTAGCTATTCAAACTAAACTGCACTACTCCTAATCGAGCTAAGGTACCCAGATAATCTCTGACTGGCCTGGGCACTCCCCTTACGGAAGTGACAAGACCGCAAAAGTGGTCTTTTGATATCGTCCCAAGACTGCATGAAAATGAAGCAACACCATCACACAGTACAGTATGTACCAAATGTACTGTGCTGCAGCATTGTTGTCGTCCATACGGCCAGGTTGCATATCCATCTTTTACTCTGTTTCACTAATGTAGACACGAAAAGGTTTATGTTGCCACCTACCATAGCGGAGTCAAATCTACTTCACTAAACTTTTTGATTTTGTAACAGACATGTAAACAAGGATAAAGGTTCCCATTCTGGGTAAATTATTAGCTTAATCATCGCTGTAGCTCAACTTAAATGCACTTGCAACTGCACTGACTGTGGACCAACAATAGTATGCTTACAACAAGAACCTACCTTTGTCTACCACAGGGTCGTCATCCTCCCTGCTCTCACTAACCAATAATAGCAGGACTTGTATGTCAGACTGCCCTTTTCTGGGTGTAATTTCTGCTTTTAACAACCTCCCTCTTCAACATCAGACAACACTGCTGCTGCTAGGATTGCGTGAAACCAGATATTTGACCTCCTGACAGGCAGACAGCAGTCTTTGGTGGAAGAAAAGGCACCATGAATCTTCATTCTTCTGCCAATACTGGCGCACCACAGGGATGTGTCCTGAGCCCCCTCTTGGACACACCACGTTAGTTCTGCTATAAGTCCTGACAAGTGTATCATGAAGTTTGCAGATGACGTTATTGCTCTTAGTTTGGTTTAATTGCTTCGGCTAGACTGAGTTGCACACATTTTCTTTCATTGTCCCCAATATAATGTTGAATGACAAAATGAGTCTGAATTTGAATGTGAAGCTGAAGCTTGGCATGCGTTTAAGGTGGTCATAGGATATTTTAAATCTATGCTGTTGTGTCTTTCCTGCAGCCAGGTGGTTTTGATGTCCAAGCATAACCAAAGAGTATATAATGCTATGTATATGAAATATGTATTGCTGTTATTTGAGTTTCAGGATTATCTATGACCTGATTGAGTCTCTTTTGTACTTGAAGACTGTCTATAGTAGAAGTACATTTTTCCATTCCACGACTTCTTGTCCTCGCTCCATTGCTTTTCCCCCAACCAGAATTTGAGTTGTTTTGTAAAACCAGAGCTGCAGAAAGCATCAGCATCCACTCACATCGGATCACAGGCACTAAGAATGGGAAGAGATGAGAAGGAGGAGGAGTAGAGACAGACTGGGCAGTGATTCAGTATGTAGGAAGGAGTGTGGGAATGAGGGAACGCAAAAGAAATCCTGCCGAGTCATTCTGGCGTAGGATGCTCTTGTCATCTCCTGGCCTCGTAGGAATACGCTGCAGAAGTGGATGCTATGTTGTCAAGGCAGAGTGATATAATGGAATGTAACTGTGGGGGAGAGGAAGTGTACACTTACAAAATAAGTGTGAACTAATTAATGCGTTTTTACTTACTCACTGGTAAGACTTATCACATTTAGTATGACACCTAGAAAACTTGATATAACTAGATTTGTCTCTAGCACCACCTCAGCCAGGGAAAGATCCTTTTAAACGGTTTCTGTACAGATAAATGTTACTTTTTAAGTGTACAATGATATACAGTCGTCAAAGATGTTGTTTCACTCCTGAAAACTGCAGCTGGCTGCCTCTTGCAGTAGCTGCTGCATTGAGTGTGCTTCTCAGTGGAGTCATGCAATGTTACTTTTGTTCATTGAAAATGAAAAGTAGCACTTGATGGAAAAAAGTGAACCAATCAGCAGAAAAATGTGGAGACTATGATTGCAGAGACCTTACTACCCGGTGAATTATCATCTCGGTAGATGTACTGAGTGGAATTTCTGCTCGGTAGACACAGGGTTCTGTAGCTGTGAGATAAAGACTGCTGAATGCTGGGAATGAATGAGGTTTGTTTTTAGGTTCTAAATTACCTCTTTCGTCTCGTCTTCTTCCGCCTATCTGGGTCCGGGTCACGGGGGCAGCATCAACTAAGGAGTTCCATACCGTCCTCTCCCTGGCCACCTCCACCAGCTCTTCCGGTAGGACCCCAAGGTGTTCCTGGGTCAGATTGGAGATGTACTTTCTCTAACGTGTCCTGAGTCGACCAGGGGGGCTCCTGCCGGCAGGACATGCCTAAAACACCTCCCTGAGGCAGAACTTCTCTACTGACCCGGAGTTGGCAAGCCACGCTTTTCCGGTCGAGAACCATAATCTCAGACTTGGAGGTGCTGATCCTTATCCCAGCTGCTTCACACTCGGCTGCGAACCTCCCTAGCAAGAGCTGTAGGTCAGAGCTTGATGAAGCTTGGAGGACCACATCATCCACATAAAGCACCAAACTCCACACCCTCCGCACCTTGGCTGCGCCAGAAATTCTGTCCATAAACGTTATGAACAGGACTGGTGACAAAGGTCAGCCTTGGTGGAGTCCAACCCTCACTGGGAACAGGTCCGACTTACTGCCGGCTATGCGGACCAAACTCGCACTTCTCTGGTCCAGGGACTGTACCTAAATGGCCTGTATTTGGTATAGCACCTTCTAGAGTCCTGGAACCCCCAAAGGCGTTTTACAACACAGTCATTCACACACACATTCAAACCCTGGTGGTGATGAACTACATTGTAGCCACAGCTGCCCTGGGGCACACTGACAGAGGTGAGTCTGTCGCACACAGGCACCACCGGTCCCTTTGATCACCACCAACAGGCAAGGTGGAGTAAGTGTCTTGCCCAAGGACACAATGACAGCGACAGACTGAGCGGGGCTCTACAGCAAATATATTAAGATATTAATCTTAAATTATTTAAAAACACTCAACTTCTTGGTTTTTACCTTCTCAGTGGCCTAGTGGCATGAGTGTTTGCCCTGGGACTGGGAGATCGGATTTCATACCCGGGTCGGGTCATACCAAAGCGGCGCAATACCTCAGCTTTAAGGGGTTGGATTGGAGGGAATAAACCACCAAATCGTTCCCGAATGCAACCACAGCTGCAGCTCACCGCTCCTCACGGGGATGGGTCAATTGCGGAGAGGTAACTTCACCAGTGTGTGATGAGTAATGGGACTATAGCTATGCCTTTAGCAGTTAGATCTCTATGATGGATGAAGAATCCACAATGTTCTTCATGACTTACAAATACAGATACAGGTTGATGGTTTCCCTGCAAGCCATTGCTGTTTGTCTCACCTCCACCAGTACCATTGCACAGGTGTGCTCCTCTTACCACCTCTCTGGCAGGGGCACATTTTTGCCATCTGTTTTCAGATGTGCTAACCACACATCACCACTAGGGAATGCCAAATTACCATTCTTATGCATCATACAACCTCAACCCAAGTAGCATGTCCACAAGCACTTCCAGCAACAAAGTTGATCCAAAAACATGCTTAATATTCAATGATGAATGCGAACTGCACGTAACGGGAAGAGGCTCATCTAAACAATAGAATCCATGTTTTCTACCTCAGAGACACCCAATGACATTAAGCCGGCGCCCTAGCGCCCCCTATGGACGAGATGCCACTGCTCTCTGGGCATGAGCAGGTCATCTGCTTAGAACTGCCAGTCATCGATGTTTTTCTTCCGTTAATACCAGCACATCTTCTGGTGGTGGAACGATGGCTGGGATTTCTTCAACCCACCCCGACTCATGCCCTAGGGTTTTTTTGACCCACAGCTCCTATCCTTTCTCCTCAACCACAGCACAAAGTTGCCATTCTCAGCCTCGTCTGCCTGTGTTATGTTTGTTTATTTATTTGGCAGACTCTTTTATCCAAAGCAACTTAAAATTTTTAACCTATAGGGCAGTTCTTTGATGGCTTTCTGACACTGAAACAGGCTAAAGGTTGAGGATCCATCAAAGCCCCTGCATCCCACTTCAACAGGGCCCATGACGGCTTTCCAAGCAGCCTTCTTGAAGCTCTCTGCAGGTTTGCATACTTGGAACACTTCCGTTTACTGGCATCCTCCTTATCCTCTTCCCATGTAAATACGAGCTCTACCAACAGAACTGTCTTGTAAGTTTTTGGCCACATGGTCAGGTCTGGCCGGTGGGGCGTCTCTACCATCTCCCTAGAGAATTTTAGCTGCCTCCCCAAGTCAACCCTAATAGTTTACTCACCTATAGTAGGAGTAGCAGTGTGCACACAAGCCTTGCCTCATTAATATCCTGCCAACACTGTTGCACCCAGGTCCCAGATATGCCGCGACAACGATTTAAACCTCACTGCTAGAGCTTTTCTCTAAACTATTCATACTCCATCACACATAATGGAGAGCCAACTGTGTTCTTAAATTGCACTCAAAACCTTCTCCAAGACCCTTTTAGAGACCACCCACATTCTGGCTGAATTGTCAGTCCAAGGTCTTCATGAGCAGGGGTTGTTATGAGTCATCACTCGAGGAAAGATCAGTTAAATTTGCTAAAAAGAGAGAACACATCATTAGATCAACACTTGATCAAAGTCTTTAAACTGCTTGTTCCCACTGACAGATTGCAAAAGCTGTTCTAAAAACAATCATCAGAACTTGAAACGTCACATAAAAACATGCAATAAGAAAGATCATTTCCTAAAATATCCCCTTCCTCCATTTAGTGTCAGCAAACCATGCTTTCGTGCCTCTGGCCTATGGTTCGGTTAGTCTCAGAGCTTCTCCGTGGCAGGCGTCTGCCATTTCTCAGGCAGTGAGTTTGGCTCTAAGCCAGCAAGCTGGCAGCTGTCTTTGTGCGTCGTGACCACTTGAAGCTGGAGATTTCACCAGGAGACGTGTGTATGAACAAACGGGTGCATATTTGCACACACAGACACACATTGGTAAATGGACACACACACTAACAAATTGCAAGCAAATTTGTATAATTATGCCCCTGACACTGCCTCTCAGTTTGCCCTCTCAAACTGGCTCTTAGAATACTTAATCGGTTAGCTTGTATGTGCACGCACATGCACATGTGCACACACACACACACACACACACACACACACACACACACACACTTATGCAACATACATTTATATACAGCATGTATGTGAAAATGAGGAAGGCATACTCGCCAACTGGGAAACACTTGTCTTTAAAAGAAATGCAAACATAAACATGCAAATGAAAACTAAAAACAAACATATCAGTTACAGTGTTTGGTTTTCACAAGATATTTCCAAAAAGCAGCAGCAAGTAAAACCACACTCGTGCACACACACCAGACCTTATACACATTAAATTACACAATTGTACGTACATATTTTAATGACCAGCTGTGCCCAGTAGGGTGAGTTAGCTATATTCTTGAATTCTTTATGCAAACACAGGTAATACAACATTTTGGGTTTCTGTCATTAAAATGAGCTTGTTTGTCTCATTTTCTTTAGTTTTGCTTCAATAACTAGGCTTTTATTTTTAGGGTGATTTATTTTATAGAAATTATTTAATACCTAATAACCCCAGGCAAACTTTATTTAAAGGGATTCTAGCACCCCCTAGTGTTCGTTATTAATTTAATGTGGTTAAACCGAAAATGAAACTTCTCTCCTCCCTGTCTTTTTAACACCTTAATTTAATTGCTGAAACGTCTCATCAGCCTTCAATAGTGTCTACAGGAGTGGTTCATCACTAAATCAAACTAATCAGCTAGTTTCATGATCTAAAACCATGCTAGAAGCAGTCTGCAGCGCCACTCCACTCCACAGCTCTCCCCACCAGGGTCTGGACCGGCAAAACAAAAGTTGCAAGTGCGGCTTTCTGATCAAAGAGGGTGATGGGGTCTGAGTGACATTTTATTAACCAAGTAAAGGGTCATCTTAGCACATACTGGCTCAAGAAATTATTTATATATATGACAAAGTTGCATAGTAGGCCTTTAACAGATAATTAATAGCATATGCAAATGTGTTTTTAAGCTAGTTAATATTTTTAGGGTCTCCTTGCTGGAATGCTGTGCTGTATCCAGCACACGTGTTAATTTGTGCAGACTTGCATGCAAATTAAAAAATTGTAATGCTGTCATTACTCATGTATTTTACATACACGTATGTTTGCTTTTCTCCAGCATGAGCAACATATACAGTGAGGAACATAAGTATTTGAACACCTGGCAATCAGCAAGAATTATGGCTCTCAAAGACCTGTTACTCTGCCTTTAAGAAGTCCACCTCTACTCCACTGAGTAATCTTAATTAGCAGCACCTGTCTGAACTCTTTAAAGACACCTATCCACCCCACAGTCAGTCAGACTCCAACTACTACCATGGGCAAGACCACGGAGCTGTCAAAAGAAACCAGAGACAAAATCCTGGACCTCCACAAGACTGGAAAGGGCTACGGGGAAATTGCCAAGCAGCTTAGTGAAAATGGATCAACTGTTGGAGCAATTGTCAGAAAATGGAAGAGGCTAAAGACGACCGTCAGTCTCCCTCGGACTGGGGCTCCATGCAAGATCTCATCTCGTGGTGTATCACTGATAATAAGAAAGGTGAGGAATCAGCCCAGAACTACATGGGAGGAGCTGGTCAATGACTTGAAGAGAGCTGAGATCACAATTTCAAAGGTCACTGTTGGTAGAACACTATGCCGTCATGGTTTCAAATCACGCATTGCACGAAAGGTTCCCCTGCTCAAGTCATCACATGTCCAGGCCCGTCTGCAGTTTGCCAATGACCATCTGGATGATCCAGAGGAGGCATGGGAGAAAGCCATGTGGTCAGATGAGACCAAAGTAGAACTTTTTGGTCTAAACTTCACTCGCTGTGTTTGAAGGAAAAAGAAGGAGGAGTTGCATCCAAAGAACACCTTCCCTGCTGGGAAGCATGGGGGTGGAAACATCATGCTTTGGGGGTGCTTTTCTGTGAAGGGGACAGGACGACTGCACTGTATTAAGGAGAGGATGAATAGGGCCATGTATTGTGACATTTTGTGCAACAACCTCCTTCCCTCAGAGCATTGAAGATGGGTCATGGCTGGGTCTTCCAACATGACAATGACCCGAAGCACACAGCCAGGATAACCAAGGAGTGGCTCCATAAGAAGCATATAAAGGTTCTGGAGAGGCCTAGCCAGTCTCCAGACCTAAATTCAATCGGAAATCTTTGGAGGGAGCTGAAACTCCATGTTGCTCAGCACCAGCCCCAGAACCTGACAGATCTAGAGAAGATCTGTGCAGAGGAGTGGGCCAAAATCCCTGCTGCAGTATGTGCAAACCTGGTTAAGAACAACAGGAGACATTTGATCTCTGTAATCGCAAACAAAGGCTTCTGTACCAAATATTAATACTGATTTTCTCAGGTGTTCAAATACTTATGTGCAGCAGTGCAAAACAAATAAATTCTTTACAGATCATACAATGTGATTTCCAGATTTTATTTTTACATTCTGTCTCTCACAGTGGGAATGCACCTACAACGTGAATTTCAGACCCCTCCATGATTTCTAAGTGGGAGAACTTGCGAAATCGCAAGGTGTTCAAATACTTATGTTCAAAGAAAACAAAGAGACCGACTATCTGAAATGTGTCTGCAATGCTGTGGATCAAAAATGTTGGCCTCTAGAGGGGTGCTTATTTTGTTTCTGCCTCAACTTCCACATTGTATGTCTGTCAAGTCATAAAATGTCAGTAGGAACCTCAGTGTGTAGGAAGGGAGGGATGCAGCCTACTGAACTCTCCCGACATTTCTAATTCTACTGTAAACCATCACACAACTGGCCTGCAGAACATGGCAACAAAACCCTTGTTGATGCATGCAAGATAAACTGAACATGAACCAAATTACAAAATAAGATCACTTTACTTGACAGATGTTATTGAAATAACAGGTATTGAATTAAGAAATGCCAAGAAATACATCATTGTGTCTTAATTTTTTGTAAAGCTATCTTAATTTTATGACTGATCTACTTAAAATAAAAATAATTTTATGTGTTCAGTCACTCCATAAGATAATCTGTGATGTTTGCAGTGCAACAATCATCTCCCGTGTCCTCCATTTTTAGAACATCACACAGGAAGTTGGTGAAATAAATGGATGCGACTTCCACAAGAGTGGATATTTACACCAAAGGAAACTTGGGTCATTGTCTTGAATCTGACTAAGGCTGTGGCTGTAGCTCAAACCACCACAATGGCTTAAAAAGATGACTGGAGGAGCTGAATGACCTTGAAATATTAGCAAGGTTGAACATTATTATTATTCCACAGGAGGTTGGATGAAAGACCAAAAAGATGAAAAAGGGATGAGAAGATGAATGGATCGCCACAGTTAAGGAGGGAAGGGTTTATAACCTCTCATTAAACTTAAGTCTGATGGATGGATGAAAGGGGGAAGTGGCGAGCGGAAATGAAAACAGGAAAATTACGGTTGACTTTTGGCCCTCGTGTCCCGTGGGTGTCAGGAGAAGGGTTCTGAATGAATGACTAAGAAGCTTCTTCCGTTTGGCACGCTAATCTCGACTCCTCTGACCTGTTGAAGTGGTAAATAATCCCCTCAAGGTTTTGCATAATTTATAGACGGGTTCAACAGGACACAGTGATTTCTAAGATGCTTCTGTCTTTCTTCAAACTCTTTTTCTGTTTTCCTCTTCTTCATCACTATTCTTCTAAGACTTGTTTCTTTCTCTTTACAGAATAACTTTCTGCCACCTGCCATTCCAGAGTAAGTGGCTGTACATCGGAACAGAACGAGGAAATGTCCACATTGTCAACGTGGAGTCCTTCATGCTCTCAGGCTACGTCATCATGTGGAACAAAGCCATTGAACTGTGAGTGACCGTGGCCTCGTTTTTCACCCTCCGATGATTCTCGCCAACCGTCTGTCTCTGTCTATGCTTCCTTTTTATTCCTTACAGCTGTCAGTTAAATCAAACTTTGAATCACAGAGAAGGGATTTTACATCAACATTGAACAACAGTTGTTCTTAAACAACTGCAAAGAAAGAGAACTTTGTTGCGCTACAATCACACTTATAAATAACAATTTTACCCGTAGAATTCATGATTCGGTGGGTATTTCAGGTGTGTTTTATATAATGATTCATACGTTTCTTTCATGGCATGGGTTAAATATCCCTGACCTGTCAAATGAGGTCCCTCAGGGCTCTGTTTTGGGGACAGGTGGCACAGATCTGCCCAAAAACATCTTTGCTGCACTTAAGGTTCCTAAGAGCACAGTGGCCTCCATAATCCTTAAATAGAAGATGTGTGGGATAACCAGAACCCTTACTAGAGCGGGCTGTCTGGCCAAACTGACCTACCGGGGGAGATGATACTTGGTGAGAGAGGTAAAGAAGAACCCAAAGATCGCTGTGGTTGAGTTCCGGAGATGCAGTCAAGAGATGGGAGAAAGTCAACCATCACTGCAGCCCTCCACCAGTCAGGGCCCGTCGGAAGCCTCTCCTCAGCGCAAGACACATGAAAGCCCACGTGGAGTTTGCTAAATGACATCCGAAGGACCCTGAGATGGTGAGAAATAAGATTCTCTGGTCTGATGAGACTAAGATAGAACATTTGGCCTTATTTGTAAACGGTATGTGTGGAGAAAACCAGGCAGCTCTCATCACTTATCCAATACAGTCCCCACTGTGAAGCATGGTGGTGGCAGCCTTATGCTGTTGGGGGTGTTTTTCAGCCGCAGGGACAGGACGACAGGTTGCAACTGAGGGAACGAAGAACGATGAAAATATATTTTTTCGTTCATTAATTACATCTGCTAAGTTGTCTGAGGCTTTATGCCTCTGGTAGGGTCACATATGGCAAACAGGTCCTAGGTGAGGGATCAGACAATGTGCAGCCCAAAGCCCGTTATGAAGAAAAATATACAGTACAGACCAAAGGTTTGGACACATCTGTCTCATTGAATGTGTTTTCTTTATTTTCATGACCATTTACATTGGTAGATTCTCACTGAAGGCATCAAAACTATGAATGAACACATGTGGAGTATTTCTTCAAAATAGCCACCCTTTGGTCTAATTACTGCTTTGCACACGCTTGGCATTCTCTTGATGAGCTTCAAGAGGTAGTCACCTGAAATGGTTTTCCAACAGTCTTGAAGGAGTTCCAAGAGGTGTTTAGCATTTGTTGGCCCCTTTGTAAATGGTCATGGTCATGAAAATAAAGAGAATACATTGAAGGAGAAGGTGTATCCAAACCTTTGGCCTGTACTGTACATGGAAACAGTGTTCCCTCACCAGTATGCGGGTCACTGGAGCCCCCTCTCTAGAGCCAGGCCTGGAGGTCGGGTACATTGGCGAGCGCCTGGTGGCCGGGATTTCCCCCATGGAACCTAGCCGGGCACAGCCCAAAGAGGGAATGCGAGTCCCCCATCCCATGGGCTCACAACTCGTGGGAGGGGCCAAAGGGGTCAGGTGCAGTGTCTGGCGGGTGGTAGCCAAGGACGGGGACCTTGGCGGTCTAATCCTCTGCTACAGAAGCTAGCTCTTGGCACGTGGAATGTGGGAAGGAGCCTGAGTTGGTGTGCAAAGTTGGGAGGTTCCGGTGATTCTGGTCCACCATCTGGAGCTTCAGGTGGGGAAAGCAGTGCTTCAAAGACCTCCTCAATCCCATGAGGAAGCAAAGTCTGGTGTTTTTGGGTTGGACTCTCCAATCTCTGGGGCTGAGGTCACTGAGGTTGTCAAAAAGTTCCTCGATGGCAAGGTTCCAGTAGTGGATGAGATCTGCCCGGAGTTCCTTAAGGCTCTGGATGTCATAGGGCTGTGTTGACTGACACGGCTCTGCACTGGACTGGCAGACTGGGGGTGGTGGACCCCCTATTTAAAAAGGAGGCCCACAGGATGTGTTCCAAATACAGTGAAATCACACTCCTGAGCCTACCTGGTAAGGCCTATTCAGGGGTTCTGGAGAAGAGGGTCCGTCGGATTGTCAAACCTCGGATTCAGGAATGTGGTTTTCGTCCTGGCCGTGGAACACTGGACCAGCTCTTTACCTTTAGGGGGATGCTGGAGGGTGTGTGAGTGTTTGCCCAAGCAATCTACATGTGTTTTGTGGATTTGGAGAAGGCGTTCAACCTCGTTCCTCGGGGGGCCCTGTGGGGTACCAGGCCCTCTGATATGGGCTGTTAGGTCCCTGTATGACCAGGGTCAGAGATTGGCCCACATTGTCGGCAGTAAATCAGGCTCGTTCTTTGGGAGAGTTGGATTCCGCCAAGATTGCTCTTTGTCACCGATTCTGTTCATAACCTTTATGGACAGGGTTTCTAGACACAGCCCAGGTGTTGAGGGCATCCGGTTTGGTGGCCTGAGGATCAGGTCTCTGCTTTTGCAGATGATGTGGTCCTGTTGGCTTCATCAGAACGTGATCTTCAGCTTTCATTGGAGCAGTTCGCAGCCGAGTGTGAAGCAGCTGGGATGAAAATCAGCTCCTCAAAATCCGAGACCATGGTCGTGAGTCAGAAAAGGGTAGAATTCCTTCTCCAGGTCTGGGATGCGGTCCTAGTCCAAATGGAGAAGTTTAAGTATCTCGAGGTCTTGTTGGACGATTGAGGGAAAGATGGACTGCAAGATCAACAGGTGGATTGGTGCTGCGTCTGCAGTGACGCGGACGTTATATCTGTCTGTCATGGTGCAAAGAGGCTGAGCCAAAAGGCAAAGCTCTTGATTTACCAGTTCCTACCTTCACCCATGATCACGAGAGACTGAAAGAACAATATTGCGGATACACGAGGATGAAACCATTTTTCTCCAAAGGGTGACTGGGCTCCCTCTCAGAGATAGGGTGATAGGGCTCACGAGAGAAGAGAGGAAGTAGCACATCTTTAGTGTGCCACTGTCCAAGCTGCTGATCAGGAAGCAGCCGGCGCTGGTTGTGGTGCTGAACTGAAATGGCAAAGTGTAGCAGAAAACTGTCCGTGGTGCTCAACTCCAGCTCACGGGTGGCTGTAACATATATACATTTATTTTTAACATAATGTGTAACTATGTGTATTACTCTACTCTACATGTTAGCATCTCGGTTCAGTAGAACCAGTTGACATAACTTGGTAAAGGAAATGAACTATTTTAGATCTTAGAGTGTAGTCTCATATTTAGCATTATTACAAGATGGTCTATACATAACGTTTTAGGCTGCAAGTACTCAAACAGCAATCTTGGAGTCCGTATATTCACTTATTTCAGAGCCAAGTTTTCTCGTCACATGAAGAGTTATTCATGAGTCAATCATCTCTGCTCACGGTATCAGATTCCAGGTAGTGAGCAACCCATCTCTTTACTGTTTCAATAGATCTGTCAGCTTGACAGGCTCCATTTTGGCTTCCCGCTGTAGAGACTTAAATTATTCACTGGAGCATTTTGCTTCACGCTTTCCCCTCATCCTCTTCTAGCGCGTGTGTGTGTGTGTGTGTGTGTGTGTGTGTGTGTGTGTGTGTGTGTGTGTGTGTGTGTGTGTGTGTGTGTGTGTGTGTGTGTGTGTGTGTGTGTGTGTATGTGTGTGTGTGTGTGTGTGTGTGTGTCTGTGTGTGTGTGCGTGTGTGTGTGTGTGTGCGTGTGTGTGTGTGTGTGTGTGTGTGTGTGTGTGTGTGCATGAAAGAAAGGAGGAGGAGGAGAGAGTGGGAGGAACAGGTGTCTGCCGAGATCAGTGTATGGTACACACAGACGTCTCGTCTCGCCGATAGAGCCGCAGGGAAGAAAAGGGCGAGAGTGAGTGGTGGGGTAAGGGGACAAGGGGGGAGTATGAGTGAGGGAAGAGGACAAGAATGGATGAGATGGGGCTTTAGCCTGAGGAAAGGGACATGCAGAGAGGCAGGGTGATGGAGAAGACGAACGCAGATGTGATGGAGGGTTAAAAGCAGATAACGGAGGGCAGAGCAGATGAAAGTCATTTCAGAGATAAGAGGGAACAGAGACAGAGTTCGAGAAGGTTTCCAATTAAAGAAAAAAGGGCAGAAGCTAAGGGGTAATGATGATGAGATGGAGGTAAATCTGATGGATAGGACAGATGCTATTACCGCACACCAAAAACAAAAGGTTTAGCTGCCTGAACGCTCTTCTGCCTCTTTCGCATTCATAGCTCACCTCTATCCTGCTTTTGCTTTGCGGCTTTTTTTCTTTGACCACTTGAAAATCTCTGTGTGAGCATAAAAACATCCCTTCTCCACAAAAACACACACTCAATTTAACACAGGCATCTGCTTCAATATGTTTGGTTTTTACTCCAAACACTCAGGTTTATAAAGAGGACCTCCAAATACAAAACAGACATAAATAATAATTCAATCAAAAATATATCTTGACGTTATGGACTGCATTTATGAAAAAAAAAACATATTTGCAAGTGACTGTTGATTACAAATGATTGCTTTATATTCTTGGGAACAGCAGGGATGCTTTGGCTTTTTTGTTCCATACACACCCTGAAAAAGCTTGAAATATGCCAGAATCTGACCTTTTCCTGATTTAATGCTGCAGTGCTGTTCAAAATCCCATCAATTATTACCTAAAATACTAAGAACTCTGCAACAAAAGTTGAAAGTTAATCAATAATCCAGGTTTTAATAATGAAAGCTAATGTTATTAAGGATTAGTAGAGTACCTATTGACCTGCGAAAGCCCAATTAAAATCCTATTTGAAAAGCAAATGTCTCCTTTTTTTTGAACCATCCAATAATAAAATTGCCCTAATTAGCGAACACCATCTAACTTCCTGTCCCAAAATGTTGCTCTGCACAATGGTTTTGAAAGAATTCCACCTTTTATCTCTTCCTGTGGGTGCTACTCACTCACACAGGAGTATCAAGTCTTATTGGATGGCAGCGGTGCCACAAACGATTCCTCTGATTCGTTTCGGAAGCTCTTGGTTTGCATATTTGCTTCGAGTGTGCGTCCGCGGTTTGCTCTGAAGCTGATCAGAGAGGTGTGAGGTGAGTCTCTTATTGTCTGAGTGCAGCTGCAGGGTTAGCCGGGTTTATCTCTGCTGTTATCTGTTTGTGACGCTGTCATCAGACCAGAACTACACATAATCTATACTGCTTCAGTGTCAGGTAGCACTGGGATTATTAAAGTGGCAGTGTGTAGTTTCCTGGCGATAGGGGGCAGTACAAAGTTTTCAAGGTAGTTTTTACCATATCATCGTGACTGTTGCTAAATGTTGTTACCTGTGGAGCAGACAGCATGCAACCTCAGCGTGACGACCCTGACTTTGACAGTCATTCAGTTTATTCCATCGAGAGAACGCAGCGCTGTTGTTTTGTGGCATTGTAGATTTAGGATCTGCTCTGGGTCTTGCGTCTGCCAATGACTTCATCAGTGACTACGGCAACACCGCTTAGCCAAAATATATTGCACCTCTTTTTTGATTCTGCTCTTTGGAAAGAGTTTAGCAGTTTTGTTATTAATTTTTTGTTTCTTACTGCCAAAATTATTTTGATCGTGGTAACATAACGCCCATAAGTCATACATCCAACCAATTATCTAGTGTGATATCGACAGGCGCAGGATCACAAGCCTGCCAGAAGGAAACTTGGCATGCACTATGCACTTTAGACCAGATTTTTATGGTTAAATGTTACAAAGCCATTGTCTCTGAACTCATTCACTGCCAGCCATTTCCTAATCAGAAAAGCCCTTCGCTGTCAGCGTTTTTCACCGTTTTTACTGTTTTTTTTAAGAGTCACAGAACGATGCACGCTAGGATGATGTCAACGCCAAAACTACCAAAACAAAGCAGAGACTCACCTCTTACATCAGGAAGAATCCGCGCATTTCGAGCATTATCCATTCTTTCATAATCCGTTGTCGAATTGTGATTGGCAGAAGCTTTTCCGGTTCGCGCCTCACTTATTTTTTTTACAGCAGCGGCCCAAAACGATCTCCTAACACATGGATTTTCTTCTTCCTGGTCAAGTGATGTTTGGCGTGTGCAGATGAAGATTGGCTTTAGTCGTCATTTGCAGTGAACGGTTGGATTTAAAATGACGACTTTTCTCGTCAATGGCGTTAATGAGTTAAGAGAATATGTGTATTTACCGTTAATCTCAGCAAATATGGAAATGTTGTTGAAAATGAGTAAAACGATTCCCAGTTGTTGAAAAATATTGGCAGCTTTGCAACATTTAACCATAAAATTTGGGTCTAAAATACTTTGGTGCAGGTTTACGTCTCACATTAGATGCCATGTTTCCTTTTACCATTAGGACAAAACACATTTACTGATTTGTAGCAAGCGGTTACAAAACCTTCGCTATTCACAAATGTAGCACATTTACCTCTTCACTCATTGCATTGTTTGATGTGCTTGACATTTTGCTGCAGGTTTAACAATCTGATGAAGTACTCATTCAAAAATAGCTCTCTCAGGGATTTTTGACCCTAATGGCCATCCGTTGGTGAGAAAATACACACTGTCACTTTAAGCAACAGATATTTACTAAAAAGAAATGAGGTACTTCATGAACCTATAAAAACTGTGTTTTTGTGAGAAATTCCTAAACCCTTCATCTTCCCCCTGCTCTGTAGTTTTTTTGATGAATGCTAATAAGTCTAGGGTGCTGTGTGTTCTTTGGGTCATCGTCCCCTGGGCCCTTCTATTTAGAGACAAGGAGCAGTTGCTGTGCCAGTAGCCCCGGGCCGAACCGGGGTCCAGCACTCCGTGTACTTGTATGACTCACACCTCTGCTGAAGAGCCACTGTGCTGGAAACGGCACTAGAATACAACATAAACACATAAGCTACATGAGATACATGGCACCATAGTGTAATAAGTGCTATAAACATAGCCATTAATGCATGTGTAGGTTTACGTTGGGTTACACAACAGAACATATTTTCTGCATGAATGCTTTTGCAGTGTATGCAAACTGTGTCCGATTTCATGCATTTGTGTACGTTGCTAAATTGGATTCAGCTAAATGGTCACTGGGAGCTATGGGGAAGTGAGACAGGAGTGACAAATGTTCTTAGCTTGGTTCACGTTGACTTGAGGCATCTTTTGTTCTATTTCACTTTTATTATTTCCCATTTTCGTTCTTGCAGGCCTGAAGCTATTGTAAATACTTGCAGGATTTCAATTTTTTTTGCCTGTTTCTTGCATCGTGTATTTTGTGCATCTGTGAGGTCCTTTGCTGGCTGCATCAGGCATTCAGGAAGCTCCACGGGATTTTACATACAGGGATGAAAATCTTGGGTTGATTTTGACAGTTTCAGTCTTGTTCAGGTTTTTAAAATCTAACTGGAACGGTGACTAAAACGGTCATAAGCATTACTGTTTTAACACTTTTTCATGTTCTGATTACATAGAAACAAATGCTTTTATTTAACTTAGAAGTAGTTTTTTTTTAAATTTGGAATAAACAAAACAATTTTTTTAGTCAGGTCTTAGGTTGTTCCTTACTTTGATTGGTGCCAATACTCTTATCAGGATTCAATTGTACAAAACAATCAAGGACTTGAAGAAAATCTCTTGCTGAGGAGACATGAGGCCACATGTGGAATGGGTAGCCTGCAGATGTGCAGTTTAAGCCATATCACAACAGAAATGTATATAAAAAATCTATTTAAATGAAACACAAAAAAATTATTAATGAAAACATAAAAAAAAAATAAAATCCATCCAGCCATTTTCGGCTTCTTATCCAGGGTCGGGTCGCAGGGGCCAGTAGCCTCAGCGGGGAGACCCAGACTTCCCTTTCTTCAACTCCTCCGGGGAAATCCCAAGGCATTCCCTGGCCAGTCGAGAGGGAAAGATGGAACAGGAGATCGACAGGTGGATTGGTGCTGCATCTGCAGGGATGCGGGCGTGGTACTGATCTGTCGTGGTGAAGAGAGAGCTGAGCTGGTAGGCAAAACTCTCGATTTACCAGTCAATCTATGTTCCTACCCTCACCTATGGTCACAAGCTTTGGGTTGTAACCAAAAGAACAAGACTGCGGATACAAGCAGCCGAAATGAGTTTTCTCCGCCTGGTGGCTGGGCTTTCCCTTAGAGATAAGGTGAGAAGTTCGGTCATCCGGGAGGGTCCCGTTGTAGACCCGCTGCTCCTCCACATCGAGAGGAGCCAGTTGAGGTGGCTCGGGCATCTGGTCAGGATGCCTCCTGGATGCCTCTCTGGTGAGGTTTTCTGGGCACGTCCAACTGGGAGGAGACCAAAAGGAAGACCCAGGACACGATGGAGGGACTATGCCTCTCAGCTGGCCAGGAAACTATAAAAATAAAAATAAAAAAGGGAATATCAATGATGTGTTCTTTAGGTTAGCTGTCACTGACTTTTCTACATCACAGACCAGATTTTACGAACCGCTGAGGTAAAGAAAATCATCTGAATAACCAAAATACAATAAACATTATTATCATAGGTTTTCAAAATTCAATTACAGGAATTTTTCAAAATAAAAGACCCTGGAGAATAGCAAATAAAAATAAATTGATACATACACATTCACAAACTGCTACCAGTTTTTGGACTGGTCATTGAGGACCACTGCTTTAGGTTGTCACATGGTGATACTAGATTTAAATTTCTATTTATGGGTTTAGGAATTTCCATTGATCATCAGTGTTTATCATAGGTGTGTAGTTGCCAAACTTTTTTAAAGTCACTTGTGCAGGTACAAATTCTTTTCAACCCGTGAATAAGGAATTGTGAAGTCTGTCTCCTCTGAGAAGATGTTCTCAAATGTAATGAGGTGTTACTTTTCGTGTTGCTTAAACATCCCCGCTGTGCCGTCTCCTCGCCCACCAACAATCACTACGGTGCTTCAGTGCTTGCTTGCAAAACACACATAAAAGTAATAGCCCATTTTCTTTTAACGCACTGAAAGCATGGCTGGCTGCGGCTGGTGGTGGTGATGCAGAAATGGATTTGGTGTAGCGCAGGTTGATAAAAGATGAGTGGCTGAAGTGAAGGAACCAAGGTTATTTTTGCCATGGGGTGTTCACTTTAACTCCGGCAGTCACCTCTGAAGGGAGCTGGTGTGTGAAATGAAAAAACCTTGAATCAGTCGCTGAAAGTCTTGAATGTGATGAATGTACGCAGAGCTATGAGAATAATAGCATGCATGGGTACAGTTTGCATACTGCCAGGCGTGTCGTGACGGGCTCTGTGTGAGCCTGCAGGGGTGTTGGTGGCAGATGGTTTTTGGGAGCCTGTGTGCACTCTGCCCATCCTTCATCTGTTGCCATGGTGATTCCTGTACCTCCAAACCTAAACGTGTATTTTGGGACGTAGTAAAATTGTTCGACAGATTTGTTTACTGTAAACATAATTTTTCTTTCTTTTTAGATTTTTCTTGGGGATATGAAGAGAATGTTGCTCCCACTCTGTAAGGAAGTCCTGCAGGGAAGGTGGATTTTGTAGGTGCATCAAGACGAATTGTTTATGCCTCTGAGGGTACTGTTTAGAAACGAAAAAAGATGTGAAGATGTGTCTTAATTACGCTGACGTGCAGATGTGTGTTTGCGAATGCTCGTGCTGGTGTGGATAGCTTTTAGCTCACAGTCGGGCAGTGAACGGTGGGGATTAGATAAATCAACAGATCCGGCTGCAGCAGAGCTTAGGTAATAAGGCTCTAGCACTAACAGGCTAAATATAGAGACAACTGACTGCCAGCCCAACGTTACTTCCTAACACACACACACACACACACACACACACACACACACACACACACACACACACTGTGGATTCCTTCTTTTGCCCTTTGATTATTTTTATAGATTTATGCAAACATGCCAAGCTAAATTGAACAGAAAGAACATTCATTCTTTGCCAGTCAATTTCTATTTAGACTGCTCTCGGTGAAGTGTGCACACCTTTCCATATTGCCCTTCACTTTCAGACCAGACAATAGGGGGAAAAAAAGATGTAGGAACTGATAAAACATGGGTCAAAGCAAGGTCTCTACCCTACCTCCATTTGCATTGCTTATATTTTGCTGCTGTCTCTTTCTCCCCTTTTGTGACGTTCCGTGTCCTTGCTGCGTGGCTTTAGCATCGTGTTTTAGCAGCAACAATTGGTGCTTTTCAGCCGTGACCTTCCCCATCTCATCTCTTAAAGGCGGGGCGGGTTAGGAGAACTCTGCTGCCATGTGGCACACAAAAAAGGGGATTTGACGTAAGGCTGTCTGGAGGGTAAGACGCAGACTGGAAGACGAGAGGAGCCAGGAGATCAGCGCTTTAGAAACACACACACACACACACACACATACACACACACACACACACACACACACACACACACACACACACACACACACACACACACACACACACACACACAGCCACTGGGAACTGACACAGTCATTCATCACAACCTTCGGTGAACTAGTCTTTCATCTGTCTTTTAGTACTTGGAGTGATTGGCAGCTTTAACTTCTCTCATCCACGTGTTTAAACACACACTCTCTCCTCATCTACCTCTTCCCTGGACAACTTGTTTGGAAAGTAGTGCTGTCTAAAGATATTTTCAGATCAATCCTGCCTGTTATAATTAAACAAACAGTGTGTTCTAACAGATCACAATGCCACGCAGCCTGGCTGTAACGCCTCAGATAAACGGCATATTTCCTTTGATTTCCAAAGTTACAATTTTCCAAATCCCTGACCTTAAAGTGCAATATGGCTGCCTTGGATATGAAAACCATTGACATCGTGGAGAATGATCTTACTTTATATTTGTTCAGTTGCATCCCCCAGCTTTCGGTGTTCCAGTATTTAGTTTAAGTATGAAAAAAACAAATCTATGTCTTTGGAGTACCAGCAGGAGGCTTCAGCAAGAATGTTTTATAACCCCTGCTAATGATGCTTACATATGCATGGAAGTTATGGTCACTGAGCACAAGGAGCGTCTCCCAAAGGTTTACTAATTGAAACTAATTAAAATTTGACGTTACTCTCAGATCTGAATTTTGACGTCTGAGTTTAATGGATCAAAGCAAATAGCCCAACCTACATGGCTAATGTACATTCCAAAAACATGCAGCTAATTATTAGCATCATTTCACATGGATAATTCTTAGCTGTCATTTTTTAAAGCTTCCAGAGCAGAATAATTAGCATGTTAGCCAAGCGCTAACATGCTAGTTCTATTTGCAAAAGTGATTAAATAATCCATTTTTATTTGGTTTTGGTTGGTGTTTGATGCTCCTTTGGATTTGTGTTTGGTTAATTTGATCCTTTCTTCATGGCTTAAAAATGCCTCATCTGGATTCTGTCTGTTTTTGTCTTTTGATGTTTGACTGTTGTATCCTACACTCAAAATACATCGAAATGTATGCATGTCTCTTTGTTCCTCCTAAGGTCCTCCAAGGCTCATCCTGGACCAGTTGTACACATAAGTGATAACCCAATGGATGAAGGAAAGGTAATTAAGTAACAAAAACCACAATGACTATTACATCTAAAAAAAGAACTGCATCCCAAAAAGAAAATTGTATGGCTTTTCAAACTACTGGTTTATGAAAAACTCTTCTTATTTTACTAAAACAAACTATCTGAATTCTGTTTTTTTAAGGTGTGGATCACTGAAAAACCATTATTAATGATTATTTCTGATTATAATCAGTCACTCTAAGTTTTTCATAGGTTGAACATGAAAACACCTATCTCCTGCATTAGCTTCTGATAGAAAATAGACGGTGAAACTCTAGGATTAGACAATCCTGACAGATCTACATCACGCAGTCACTTAACATTCATGGACTCACCCATCTTGACTTCTACGGGGAAGGCTGTTGTTGGTTTAGCGTCCAGGAAACCGCAGATAACGTCTCGGCTAGTAGATGCTAACTGATAGCATTAGCAATTTTATTGTATGGTAGAAGCTCCTCCAGGCTTGTGTTATTTGTGGAGATAAAACTTAAAGGTTGCGAGTCAGTAGTAGAGTTGCAGGTCTTTTTATTGTCTGCCTGTGTTTTCATCGTTTTCCTCCTTACATGAACTTCAGCGGACCGTTGCACATAGACATAAGAGCAAAACTCTATTAAATCCCAGACGAATGATGGTTTTATTGAATGCATAAATGTGGCACACCGCTGTTGTTTCAATAGGGCACCATCTCTTTCATCATCAGCCAGGAGTAGCGGTTTTCTTCCTCAGCTACTGTAGACCTTTTTACCCTGACTCCCTCTCATGCCGTGCACAATATCAAGTGTACAACTTCAGTTTTCTCCCATCATAGCAATTGTCCTGTCCCCCATCTCTCGTCTCTCCCACATGTCTGACTGAAGGCCTGTTGCTCTTTCTTTGCAGCTTATAATTGGATTTGAGTCGGGGATTGTGGTCCTGTGGGATCTGAAATCAAAGAAGGCAGACTACCGCTACACTTATGATGAGGTAGGCAAATCTCTGTTTTACTTATTCCCCCTCCGTCATTCCTGTGACTTCTGATCTGCAGGAACAGGTTACAGAGTGTCACGTTGGAGCCTGGAAATTAAATCAAATATTCATGAGTTAAACTTCCAACAGCTCTTCAAGTGTGTCTGTCTTTTAAACTTTGAGTCTAGGTATTGTATTCCATTTCTTCAGACAAACACGGTGGCTCCAATGAGCTGTTTGCATTAGAGCCGGCCGTAACTACATCTCACTAACTAGATTTGCACCATACAGTCGCAGAAAACATGAAGCTGCTTAACAAAAGTGTCATTTATAAACACATTTGCTGCTTCTGCAGAAGAGGCCCCTCCCTGCCTGGACAAACGAACATATGGACTTTGTGTTCTCAGTGAAAAAAAGCTCCGGCTGGCATTTTAATCTAGGCCACCCTACAGGAGTTGGATGCATTTGCTAACTTTAGTTCCTTTTTAATGGAAACATTAGTGGCAATGCTAATTTAGACTCGATGCGTGCTGTGCTGGGAGCAACAAGAATCATCACAAATTTACAATAAGTTTCAAAACTCTCCTTTATTAACCAAGCAGTGCCTGTGAGGTGGAAAACTGACATAACCGTTAAAATAAGATAAAATAAAACGTAAAGGGTCATGGGTGTAGTGTGTGATGGGTGGTAGTCGAGGGCGGGGACCTTGGCAGTCTGACCCTCGGCTACAGAAGCTGGCTCTTGGCACATGGAATGTCACCTCTCTGGTGGGGAAGGAGCCTGAGTTGGTGTGTGAGGCTGGGAGGTTCCGACTAGATATAGTCGGACTCACCTCAACGCATGGCTCTAGCTCTGGAACCAGTTTCCTTGACCACTGACTACTACCTGGTGGTGAGTTGGCTCAGATGGTGGGGGAGGATGCCAGTCAGACCAGGCAGGCCCAAACGTATTGCGAGGGTCTGCTGGGAACGTCTGGCAGAGCCTCCTGTCAGAAGGAGCTTCAATTCTCACCTCCGACAGAAGACACTTCTGAAGAAGACATCAGACGACGGTCGAAACATGTAAAAGGTAACTAACACCTTCATGCTCTAAGCAAAAAGAACCTTGTTTAATATTTAAAAAGAGGACATAATGAACATTGTAAACGAGACTCTAAGACGGTTTAGTGATTCATCAGGAAGATACAGTTAAGTTTTTTTCCTAACTTGGATTCTTTAAAATATACAAATCCTGAAATGTAAAGTTTGGACAGCTATGCTGCAATATGGTGATTTTAAATGGCAAGCTTAGAGTAAACCCTAATTTATACTTCTCTGTCTGCATGGGTACCGAGACATACTACGCCACTATTGGTCGACGCCCATTTTTTAAACTATCAGTCGAAAGTGACTGAGACTGCAAGCTTGTGATTGGTCAGGATGCTGCTTCATTTAAATTCATCAATAGAACCACCATTGCCCCCACACACAAGACATTTAGCGGCCAACACGGAACAGATTGAAAAACATCTCACGGGAAAAGTCCAAAAATATGAACGTTTATTCACCCGTGACTGAAGGAATAAAAACATGTGCAGCAAGAGTTTCATTTGAGAATGAAAATGATGAGAAACGTGTGTTTAGAGGTGGCGACCGCATTAAGAGACTGCGGGACAAATTAGACCGTGTTAAAGAGTTTCTTAAATAAATTAAAACAATGTGAACACAATAGTAAATACACTGCCGTGGATTGGATACGTGACTGTAATGAAGCCAGGGTACCCCAGAAAAGAGCTACACCCTCTGTTGTCCTGGCGGGGACTTGCTTTGCAACACTCACAAGGAGACGGAGAAGTCTGAAGAGAAAACATCTCCATCAATGGGTGTGCGCTACTCCACACTCAAGCTGACAGAGATGTATAATTCAGGTTCAACACAGCAGTTTCCTGCTCCTCTGCCCTACTGGTTGAAAGTGGAATTACATCTGTCATAAACAACCCTGCTGTAGCTAAAGCTAACAAAGAGCTAACACTAACGTAAGTCAAATAATAATAAAATAAACCCAGAAAGTAAAAAGATCCACACTGTTAGACAAAAATATTACACAAACTAAAAATGCTGACAGCTAGCATTACGGCTAACAGCCATAAAGCAGGTGATGAGCTCCCTCTATAGGGCACCTACCCGCTCCACAAAACTATTGGGTGTGGTTTTTGGTCAGCAGAGGGCTACAGAGTGGTGTCATATATGAAAATGATCACATTTCTAACTCAACAATCACTTAGATCAATGTTAAAGCTCTATCTTCAAGTTAAAAAAATTGTTACTTTAAAGGTGTATTATGTAGAAAAGAAGTAAAAATTATATTCTGTTAAAATTGGGTTACTGCAACCACTTTAAACAACTATGGAGCTTTTTGCTGGCCATCGTCAAATTACAGTTGTCGGCACTGCAGTATTAGCTTGCAGGAGACACGGCAACCCCACACACTTACAGTAAACAATAGTTTCTGGTGCTCTTAGTTTCCAGGTCTCTGAAATTCACAAACACCAAAAAACCTCAGCAGATCCTGTATAATCAGTGTGTTTGGTGCACACTCACTTCCTGTCTGTCCCTCTGATAAGCTAATGACCTCCTTCTGCTTCTGAGCGTTACAATCTCTGGAACAGAATCCTCCCAAAGGATCTCATCTTCTCTGCCCAAACTCTCAGAAATGCCTCCCCAAGACCAGGCTTTGATTTGGTGGGAATTGAAGAAGTAAGAAAAGGGAGGTGCACCTCCTGTGGATTTGCTCACAGCAACTTGCACTGCTGGACTGAAGCGAGCGGATACTTTCACCAGTTTATTTCTCTGAAAATGTTCTTTATTTCTACTATTAGAACAAAGTAGTTGTACAAATCAGATATCTTAAGTTGATTTTGGCCTTAGAACCACCTCCAGGGTATCATTGTGCATTTCCCTGTTCCCTGTTGTGGTTGTGGTTGCCACTAACACTAATTAAAATGACTAAAGAGCAAGCACCCTGGGATATAAACGTAGCAGGGCTCTATATTGAAAGATGTGGGTGGCGTGGAGAAATTAATACTCTTGATATTCCCTTTAATTGTGTATGTTTTTCATTTGGCCTTTTTCGTGTTCATTAAATGTTCGTTTAGATTTAAACTATTAAATAATTATAGGATATTGTGTCAAAGTCAGCACAAGTTGCAGTGATCTGATTATTACTGTACAAGTTGCAATTTTCAGGAAATAATGTGAAAATGACTAGAAATCAGGGATGCGCCGATATCGATATCCGATATTAAGATCGCTGTTATACAACCGATATTTAGAGATATTACTATAAAATCAGGAGGGATGTAAGAACATACCAATGCATTGAAATGTTGCATTGTTGAAATAATATATGAAAACAGCGTATAGATTTTTTAATGGAGAACTTGCATACACACATTTCATTTATTTCTCTTGTGCGGTACTAAGTCCAACTCCCGGTTGGCAGCAGTTTTAACCTTCTTTCAAATTTTTTTTGAAAAAAATAAATACATTTTTACTATTATTAAGCTAAAACGTAATAGTTTTTAATTGTTTGATAAAAAATAATGCATCTGGTTTCTTCAATAGACTAAATCACATTGGATTTGATTCTTTCAATCAATTTTAAATTGTACTAATTACGGTTTATTTACTGATGTGAGATAATTCCTGCCACTAAGTATATTCTCAACATAAATTATTAATCACAAACAATGCATGAACAGGTTTATGATTTGCATTCCCTGGAATCATGCAGTTAAACCTGCTTATATTTGGACGTTATTGTGGGGGTGAAATACGTTTTTCCAGCTATCGAATCCTTCTGCAGGCTGCAGTTTATTCTTCCAGCTATGCTCTGTTGTTCCACTGTGTGCTTTCATTCAAACGCTGTTTGCCCAGCAGCTTGCTGCTTAGTATCAAAGTTGTCCACTGAAATAAACTCTTAAGAGTTTTCTCATAATCTTTTCAACAACAACTGGCAAAGCAGCTCTGGGTTTAAACTCTGCAGTGCTTAAGGGTCGGCTTTGATAGAAATTTTTCATGTTTTTATTATTTTTTTATGAAGGGGATTATTGGATCGCTTATTGAAAGTAAAAATAGAAAGATTGCAGGGAATGTTGGGTTCTGCTTTTTACAATTTTCTTTGCCATTTCTGAGCCAAAACTGAAGGCAGACAGAAGTAAAAGCATTGTTTTTGCACAAGCAAAGTTCAGAAATGTCAACAATATCCAAGAACTTAGCAGCCTGTGTTTGAAGCGTAATGCTAGCCAAAAATTTCTGTCTCTATCAGTTGAACATTTAACATTAAACACAAAGTCCATCCCAGAACATGTGGGAGAACAGTTCTTTAATGGATTTTGTGAGCACACATCAAACAAACAGGGGTGACAAGCGAGCGTTAGTCACATTGACTGTATACATGGGCTGCGTGGTGCCGCAGTGGTTAGCACTGTTGCCTCGCAGCACAAAGGTTGGAGGTTCAAAACTCGGCTCGGCTGCGACCTTTCTGTGTGGAGTTGCGTGTTCTCCCCATGCATGCGTGGGTTTCCTCCGGGTACTCCGGTTTCTCCCACAGATCACAACATGCCCTATAGGTTATAAATTGTAAGTCGCTTTGGATAAAAGCGTCTGCTAAATGAATAAACATTTATAATGGATGGGTCTTCTGTGCCATTGCCTGTGCTTCTGAAGAGCTGGATTGAAACATAATGGGTGGTTCCCACCTCCACCAACTTGCCCATGTCATGTGTTTCGTCACTCCAGGGAAAAACATAAATGGAGTTGAGAGTTGGGCTGTGAGGGTGGGGGCATATGATCGACACCCAACTTAAGCCTGGTTTATGCTTCTCCGTCAGCTCCGCAAGGGACAGACACGCACGGATTGACAGAGACATTTTGCTCTCATACGTCTCTGTCTCCTGGAGAGTGTTGTAAAGCAATTGCCCGGCAGGACAACAGAGGGCGTAGCGCTGTTCTGTGGTATCCTGTAATGTATCGGTCCAAGATAGTGTGTTTATATCGTGTTTTTTGTGTATAGAGCTCCGGACCCCACGTGACTCTCAGTTAGTGGACGCCATATTGGCAGGAAAAAAGGTAAACAAACACGGATCGTAAACATGAACATGAACGGGATCGACTTGGATTTTACTCCGTCGGAGTTTACTTCACACTTTAAAACCAAAGAAATCGTTTTATATAGTCAGAAATTAAACAGACTAAACATCTCCGACCCTTACCGTGCCCCTGGGATAATTTTTAAAAACGCCAGAAGCTATCGGAGCGGACCTGGCCAGGGAACGCCTTGGGATTTCCCCGGAGGAGCTGGCCCAAGTGGCTGGGGAGAGGGAAGTCTGGGCCTCTCAACGCTACTGCCCCCACGACCCGACTCCGGATAAGCGGATGACAATGAATGGATGGATGGACAAATAACATAGATTTACATGTAAGTAGTTTAAATAGAGTGCTGTGCTGTTTGAATGTATAAACTGAACGCCAAGAGAAATCACTAGTCTGATTTTTTTTCAGTGAATAAAATAAATATGTCAAGCAGGAGCGTCTCAGGATCTGTCTGAGAGCAGTCTCGGTGAGACAGATAATAGCAATCCAAAGTGCTTTTTATGTGTGATCTGACAATTGATCAACCATTGCTTAAAATGAAATACAGCTTAGCCGCTTAATTGCTGTAATCATAAACCACGTAAACGGCAGCACGCAGAACTCACGAGGCAACGTTTTACGTGACGTTTACTTGTTGCTATGAGTAATAAGACAGAAAAAGCCACGCCAAAATAAGTTTAGGAAGCCCACTAAGAATCGTAATAAAAACATTTAAAATAAACACCATCTACAGTTGAGGAAACGTTGGTTTAAGTACCTGATATGAAGCGGTCGCTGCATAAGCAAAAACCTTTACTCTCGGGGTCCCACAGCTTCATTTTAGCCCGGTCACTAGCGCGTTTTATTACAATGATCCAACGTTTGTGGCGCTCCGGATCTTGGGGAATCCTGTAGATGGCTCATTCCTTATGTCGTCCGTGTCTGTTCTGCATCCTGGGGCACAACAGGAATCTACCATATTTCCCGTTTGATTGAGTTTTCTGACAATAACAAATAGTCCAGCTGCCGGCTTCTGCATGCCAATATGGCGCCGTTTCGATTTGAACTGTTGCATGCCGGGAGAAGTGACGTCAACTCCCGGAGCTCTATATAAGAGACTTTTAACACAGACAAATTTGTGTCTCATTCTCCTCCACCTCTTCATGCGCTCCCCACCTCTAAACCCACATTTCCTGTCATTTCCTTCCACAAATAAAATGCTTGCTGCGCATCTTTTCACTCCTCCAGTCACAGGAGAATTCATATTTTTAGAGTTTTTTCGCGAGGTATTCTTCAAGCTTCTCCGTGTCTGTCGCTAGTTATCCTCGGCTCTCTTTGCAATGGCAGCGCTGTAAACAACAGCGGCGTCCTGACCAATCACGAGCTTGCGTAATCCATCTCGTTTGACGGATGTTTAAAAAAGTGGGCTCGACTCCGTACTTACTTGCGTGCCTGCCGGAGCCCTACGCAAGGACGGATAATGGTGTTGCGTGTCTCCGCACTGACGCAGACGGAGAAGCATAAATCAGGCTTAACTCTGAGCTAATGTAGCTACAAGCTAACCTGGAGCTAACAAGGAGTTAACCACAGCTAGCGGAGGTTGGTTGGCACTTTTAGTCAGAAAACCCCTGTTAAACGAGTTTGCCACCTACTCCCTTCTAGGTTGTAACACTTTAGCGTGAAGCTAAGACTGAGACCTTCCCTGGAACAAGCAAGGGGAAAGCCGCTAGCCCTAAAGGCTTATATGCTACCTGTCATTCAACAGGGAATGCCCCCAATTATTCAGAAATTTACAGTGACACAATCCTTCAGAGTTGCCATGATGATAAACCTGACCTATTAAACCTAAAATGATTTTTTTATACCAGGCTGTAAATATGTTTATTGATTTGCTCTTTTCTGGAGCTAGCCCCTAGTGGATGAGAGGGGAACTGCAATTTTTGTCACTTCCACTTTTGGCTTGTGGAGTTTCCCCCCTTAGTTAGCCGCTAAAGCTAGTCACTAAAGATAACTGCAAGCCATTTATTGTTTAATAAGACCTATTTTAGTTTTTACATTCTTTGTTTCAGTGTACTTTAGTGTCAAATTATACAATATTTAACCTAGTTTCAACAAAAACATATATTTGCCCCACAAATTAGGGCTGACTCACCGCAAATGAGCTCAGATCGGATTAACCCTATAGCTAGATTTTCACAAGGTTTATACATCGACATATATACTGGACAACTTGTGTCCATAGCCTCCAATTATAAGTTTTTGTGCCAAAATGGGAGGTTCCCACCACCGCCATTTTGACCATGCCACAGGTTCCGTCAAGCCTAGACAATTCCAAAAAAGGGAAAAGAGGTGGGGCTGAGGGTGGGGCTGTAATGCTAGGATCAAATGATGACACCCATCGAACTGAAGCGATATAGCTACAAGCTAACCCAAAGCTAACGCGGAGGTGGGAGCTAAGCTAATGGAGGTAGCTACCTAGCTACAACTGGAGTTAACTGTGAACAACACCGGAGCTTCTGAGTAAGAGATACACCGGGCTGACCGCTGGGTAAAACCGGGTGGAACACAGAGGTCTCCCGAGAGCTCCACAAGCCGGCAGCCGCGCACCAGACAGGCGCCGCTGCGATCAGAGATGCGACGAGCTGCGGCTGAGGGGAGGGAGTCCATACCGATAGTCAGAACCCAGCTCTACCAACATATTATCTTTCAACCCATTTTCTATAATGCAGCATTATGTTAAATGCGCTGGGTTTTACTCTATTACATTTAAATTTCATGGTTAAACAGTACATGTTAAAATCTAAGATCAGCTAGCACAAGAGTGACAGTGACCTAAAATCATCGACATAAATACATAAATAAAATTTTACTTGCAGAAAAAAATGGCGGAACAGTTTGCAGGCCAGGCCGCGGCTCAGGCTGAGACCTTTCCACGGAGCTAGCTCTGTGGTCACGTTGGTCTGATGCTCATTAATTATACAGAATGTTAGGCTTTTAATACACTTAAACAGAAGAGTGAGAAAAAATTCACCCCCCTCAGAGTTGTCATGAGTGTAAACTAGATCATTTAAACAAAAAACATGTTTTGGAACCAGGCTGTAAACATGTTTATTTCTGCTGTGAAATTGGTATTTTTAACATGGGGGTCAATGAGGATTTGCTCGCTTCTGACACCAGCCTCTAGTGGATGAGGGTGGAACTGCAATTGTTGGTACTTCCTGTTTTGCTTCATTTCCAGACCCGAATTATGGGGGCTTGGGTTTATACAAGGCAGTAAAATAAAACTTTAGCTTTAATGAGCACCAGAAACAGCAGTATACATTTGTTCAGTGGATTATTATCTGTGGATCAGCACAGCGGGTTTGGAATAAGTGCCAGCCAGAGAGCATCTGTCACTCTGACCCGGCTTCAATCTGCCCCGTCTGACTCAACACCTTGGGCTGAGTTTGGCTCTGATGAAAGGTTTATGTTGCAGCCAGATCTTTATTCACTCTTCCTCTTTGCTCCGAGTGGGTCTCCTGGTGGCTGTTACACTCTTACTGGATGCATAGACTTTATTTTTCAAGCCTTTTAATGGGCTTGTTGTTGAAATTCACCAATTAATTCTGCACCGTGATTAAACAAACAGTTGACTCTCTTCTGAAATGCCTTTTTAATTTAATTTAATTTTTTGCATTTTTTCTTTTAGTCTCCACTGTCAGTGGTCTCATTAATTCTATGTTTCTTTCTGATATTCATTAAAAATTCTTGTTCATTCTAGGACAAAGTTTTTGTGAACCCAACTGTATGAACATGAAATCCTTAAAATGCTTTATTCTGGAATTATTTTTGGTTTTCTTTAAGCTGGAGACGATGTCTGCCTAAAATAACTGCATCATGCTGTGAATCCCTCCCAGCTGGTTTAATGTGAAGATTAAATCCATATTCTTTTCTCTTTAGTCGTCTCTGATAAGCCTGATAGAAGTCTCATCAAAGCTGATTGGTCATTTGGCAAATCAGAAGGACTCAGCATATTCTTCATAAGATGGCCAGATTTCATCTACCTATGTTGTTGGTGTAGTTATCCAAACCGTGATTTTTACCTACTCTTATGCAAGACTTTGAAAGTTTCATTTGCCAGAAATTCAGCTGTCAGTTCATATTTGGCCAAGAAGTAATAAAAAATAAATCAGAACGTACATGCTAGTCAGTAAAAATGAAAGCACCAAACATCTGAGATTTCCATCTGTGCCTCTAAGTGAGGATCATTATTAAGTATTCATTTTTTCTGTGAGATCTCAAAACTTTCATCTCAAATCAGAAGTTCACTCCTAAAACAAAATACTTTTTGTCACGTCCAAAGCGTTCTGTATTTCTGTGCTTTGAAATAAACATTAGCTAAGCCTCTTTTCTTACTGCGGTCATGAGATGTGATGGTGAATCATCTTTTTAGCTTAGAAACAAGATTTTCTTTTGCTGCTTATGAAACAAAAGCAACTGAAGCAAAGATTCGAAATGGATTTCACAATCTAAAGCAAAACTGGACTGTTCAGCAGGACTCGATGGTGACATTTCACCTCCATGTGTTGTTCTTTTTTTTTATGTAGATGGTCTTCTGTTGTGTGTGTGTGTGTGTGTGTGTGTGTGTGTGTGTGTGTACATTGCAGGAGGATTTAATAACACTATGACTTTAAAAGTTTGAATAAAAAGAAAAAAAGGGAAAAAATAAGAGAAAAAAAAGAATAAAAAAAATATAAAATAAAATAAAGTTTGAATGTTTAAAGCTGTTTTTTCATGCCACTTAACAACATTCTAACACAGTGTAGCTATAAACATATCAAGGAGATAAAAAAAACAACAACAAAAAAAAACAAATAATTTAAAAACTGGTTCTCTCGCATTTGTCTGAAAACCTGCAGACTGAAAATAACCATTGGACCATCCGGTTCACAATCTCACCGAACCGTTGCATTTTCCTAGGCCCTCCTCCAAGTGTCGAGCGGAGAGGCCTTGGATCCTATTTTTAAGAGTCTTCGGTATGATCGGATTTAAACCCACGATCTCTTTATCTCAGGGAAGACACTCGTACCACTAGGTCACTGAGCTGGTCAGCTTCAGACTCAAAGTACATATCTCTCCACTCAAAACACATCTACCTGGATTGAGGCTGCAAGGTGGTCTATCCTACAAATGTCCCTGCAGATTGGCTGTCCTGAGGGAACATTGCTGGAATCATGGAAGGTGGGTCACTGAAAGCTCAGCCGGGTGATGTTATCTACTGAGTTTTGCCCATGAATTGCAGAAGCTGTTAAGACCTAGTCTGATGTCATTATAAGGAGGCTTTTAAACCAGTGAGCTCAGATACACTGGCTCAAATACATTAGCAAAGTCCTTCAACACACACAGGAAAATCACGAATCCCAGCAATCCCAGCCTAGTGAGTTACTGACTGTGAGATACTGGCTCTAAAAGAAGTCTGCTCTCCCTTGTTTTAGAGTGCATGTCAGCATAGTGTCCTTTGGAGTGATGGGAACATGCTGTGTGTGTTTGTGTGCGTAGCACTGGAGGGCCGTTTGGGGTCCCAGCGTGACACAACGCTGCCAGACGATACTGAAACTCAGGCCGTGACACGCTTGGTTATGTGTTACATTTGGTCTCCTACTGCGATCTTAATCAGTGTGTTTGTGATTCTCTTTGCTGACCGTATGTGACGCTAAGGCAAGGTGCTCTCGTGTGACTGTAATGGATGTTGATTGAATTCTCTCCTCCCCAAAGACCGATCTGTGGAAAGAGACCTAATGTGATAAATCATGAAATTTGTCTTTTTAATTGGTATTGTTTGATATGATGAGAGCCATGTGCTTTAATTACCCCGCTCATTTTCCAATTAAGTTGAGTGTATTGCTGCCTGTTGGGGCTGTCATCGTGAACAATGCACTGACATATTTTTAAAACTCCATCTGGGGTGTCGTTATCATAACACTGTTGCGTGACTCAAAGAATTTTACTGATAACTATTGTTTTCAATATCCACAGATCAAGTCTTTCAAACATCTTGGTATCTGTCTACAGGACGTTAGATTGTCCACCTGTAATCTTCTGTCCATTATACTTCAGGTTGTATTTCTTGGAGTGCTTAGAATTGAAAATAGAGGCCGACTGATACGAGTTGTTTTAAGGCCAATGCCGACATCGATTTTTAAAGAATTGTGTTGCCGATGGCCGATATCTAAAGCTGATTATTAAGGCCAATATACGTTTTTAGCAGCACATTGATTGTGAAAGACAACTAAACTGGCTACCGCTAGCAGCACGCATCAAATTCAAATTGCTAACACTAGCATCCAAAGTCCGAGATGGTACGGCTCCCATCTACCTGAATCCTCTTGCAAAGGCTTACGTCTCGGCCCGGCCGCTCCGGTCATCACAGGATCGTCGGCTAGCAGTGCCTACACCACGCTCAGGACAATCCAGACTCTTCTCATGCATCGTTCCACAAATGTGGAATGACCTTCCAAGCACTACCAGAACAGGGGCTTCCTTTTCAATTTTCAAGAAACTCCTGAAGACCCTGCTCCTCAGATAGCATCTTCTTAACTAGCACCCTCCCTGCACCCCCCCCCCCCCCCCCCCCCTCTACCGTCCACTCCTTGTTCCCTCCTCTCCATGATTGATGTCAAGTTGTTGTTGTTATTGTTGTTGTTAGCCTCAAGGGCAACATGCCGATTATCACTTGTAAGTCACTTTGGACAAAAGCGTCTGCTAAATGCATAAACATAAACTCAAACTCAGAACTCACTGTGTGCAATATAAATGAAATAAGTCAGTAAATCTCTTAATATTCATTGAACTTCAAATATAAAATAAACTCATAAGATAAAAAAATAACCGGTGTGTTGGGGTGCTTCGGGTCCTTTCTTCAGTCTAGTAGTGGTGGCAGTTGGCCACACAGGTACCTGATTTTTTTTTTCTTTTATCGGCTTTTAAGAATAATTTCGTCCGATATAGAAAAAATTGAATATATCGGTCGGCCTCTAATTGAAAGCCCAAAGAAGACACATTTTTAAGTACCTTTAGCTGGAACTCCTATATTTATGGGACAAGGTTTCCTTTTTTAAAAATGTGTGCAAAATAAATAAAAAATGATTGGAATGTGAACAGCATCTATATTTTCTGTTGTGTCCAGTGTAGACGTTGGAGTTAAATTGCCCTTAAATCAAATGTATGATCCATTTTCCTCAGTCATGGGCAATTGTCCTCATTTCAACAGTGTAGGACACAAATACATTTTTCAAAATGGAAAATTTCTTTGCGCTTCAATCAGAACACCTACATAAATACATCAATGCCGCTTGGCATTCAGCGCTAATGAGTCACTCACTGCAAATATATATGAGAAACTGTCAGTCCTTCTTGGCATCACCTGACCTTACTCACTATGTTTACCACGCCGCCACCGCTTTCTTCAAATGTCTCCAAAACCATGATTCATCATGCCTAATTATTGCTATGCAAAGAATATTTATGAACAAGGGATGAGAAAACTTGGTGAGCCAAAAAAAACTTGGCTAAAAGATTGCAAAGCATTCATTGAATCATTAACTGTGCAAAGAGGTGCCAATGATAACCAGTTTAAATATTTCAGTTAAGATTAATAAATCATGTAACTTAGAAATTTAATTGGTTGGTCTAAAAATTTCAGGGGGATGATTTGATGCCGACAGCATATCAGGTTTCACCGCTGGACTAGAGCTGGTGCTAGAGCTGCTTTTGCTGGTCTTTAAATGAGTGGTTGACTGAAAATTACCTTTTAATAATTATAATCAGTCACTCTGAGTTTTTCATGCAAGCTGAACATAAAAATAGTCTCCTACACCTATCTCCTGCATGAACTTCTGATAGAATATAGACGATGAATATTTTGGATTTGAAAATCCTCAAAGGTCTACGTCACACAGTGAATTAGGATTCATGGACTCACCGGTCTTGCCTCATGATGGGGAAGGCTGTTGTGGTTTTAATATCCGAGATTCAGATGCACAAGCTAACCGTTAGCTTAGCAACTTCACCACACACCAGAACCCCTTCAAACTTGTGTTATTTGTGAAGATAACATTTATGTCGCACGTCAGTGGTAGTCACATTCCTGTTATCCAATCCAGGTTGAGATGTACAAATATTAAGAAATAAGACTCCAGAATCTGCTGTCTGAAGCTCAGCTCTGTGATTTTAAACACAGCACTCGCAAACATTTTACTGGTTATTTGAAAAATCACCTGTAGGCCTTTAGGTACATAAAAGGTAAATTTAATTCAAACAAATGCAGAATTCTATATCAGATTCTGTCATGATGGATGGAAAATTATTATATGTTCTTTTCTCTAAAGTTGGTGAACTCCTTTACCTCAGCGTAACTATCTGTGAACATACAGTCGCAGTTTATTTAACCGCTTAAAGGCATCATGAACCATATGGTTGTATTGCAACACACAGCATAAGGGACATGGTGGAACATTTTGTTTTATTCTGCTGAACTACTGTTTCCCCACTTTCCCTCCACCCCTCTGCTGGCTGTCATTTCTTAGGCTATCCACTCAGTTGCCTGGCATCATGAGGGCAAGCAGTTTATTTGCAGTCACTCAGATGGAACTCTGACCATATGGAACATCAGGGGTCAAGGCAAGCCAGTCCAGACAATCACGCCACATGGTAAGGAGGTCAGCTCACACACACACACACACACACACACACGCACGCACACACACACACACACACACACACACACACACACACACACACACAAGGCATGTAGAAAAAAAAAAGAACTTCAACTTCACATCTATCTATCCAGTCACTATTCTTCTCTGAGTTGAATCATCTGTGTGAATACAGATGTTTATGAAAGTTCCAGAGTTCTGGTGCGATGATGCATACATCTGCTTTCATTTTTCATGTATCAGATTCTCAGCTGAATAATCAGTACTTAAAAGGGTGGTTCATGGAAAACCCATTTTTTAAAATCTTATTTCTGATTATGAGTTTTATGAGTTTTTCATGCAGCCTGAACATGAAAATAGTCTCCTACATCTATCTCCTGCATTGGCTTCTGTTAGAAAATAGACGTGAAACTCTTGGATTTGAAAATCCTGACAGATCTACATCACACTGTCACTTAACATTCATGGACTCACCCATCTTAACTCGCAACAGGGATGGCTGTTGTTGGTTTAGCGTCCAGGAAACAGCCGAGAACATCTGAGCTGGTAGAAGCTAACGTTAGTGTTAGCAACTCCACCACACGGCAAAACTCCATCAAACGTGTGTTATTTGTGGAGACTAAACATCAACGTTGCAAGTCAGTGGTGGAGTTACGTTGCTGTTATCCAAACCGAGGTCAAGGTGTCCAAATATCCACACATAAGACTCCAAAAGCTGCCATCTGAAGCACAGCTGTAGCCTCTTCTAGAAAACAATGCCACCAAATGCCGAGACGGCATCAGGGAGCCTAAGGTTGTTTATAAGTGGTCAGACCGTAATATGGCGCAATAGTGTCCTTTTTACAAAAGAATTACACGATGGCAGTATAAAGGGGGTATGAGGGCGATCTCTGCGCTGCCGCAGACTTCCGTTTATCTCGGACATAACTTGCTTTTTATTAGGGCAGGCGATGTGGGAATATTACTACCAAGCGTGGCGGCAGGAATGCAGCAAAATTCCCGCATCTCCATACCGCTACAGCGCTCATAAGACACACTGTGGCGGCAGTGTTACTCTGATTTGCTGGCATGATGCATCCTCTAAAAAGGGCTTGTGATGTGGCTCACTTTTACTTCCTGGAAATGGCTCAAATGAGATGAAACAAATGTTCAATACCTTTAAAAAATTGGTATATTTTGACACGGACTCGGTTTTGTAAATAAAAGAAAATAAGTTTTCAGTTTAGAAGCATATTTGCATCAAACTTATTTGATTATATATAAATATATCTTTTGTCTGACAAAGGTTAATGCATCATGTTTTAAGATAAACACTCCCACTGTTTCTACACGGTTAGTCATGTCTTCTGTCCTCATTAGACAGACTATCTCTAAAATCATCCCTCATGACTCCCTCCACATAAACCCCCTGTTGGTTCAGTTAGAGGAGTATTGTCAGTTCAATTATGTTCCGCCTCTGTTTGCTTTACCTTTTGCTTGCATGCACGTACTTTATTGCTGATGCTCTTTTTTCTCTCTCTCTCTCTGAAAGCAAGTCTGCTCCTCTGAAGACATATTTAATCCATACTTCTCTGGTCCCTCTGCACACCCACCTCCCGGGATATTTTGACAGTTCGTAGATAACGGACGTAGAGAAATGGACAGGTTGTGTGGGAACAGGACGGGGGAGTTTAAGAGTGGGGAAGTAAAAAAAACCGAGAAACAAGGAATGTAATTAAAAGAAAATAGAAAAAACTTGTAGTTTTCAAGCTGTTTTTGTGTGCAGGGAGGATTTTACCACACAGGCTTTTTAATTAGTTGTTTCCCCCACCGCTGCATACATAATTACTTTAGTATTTAATGGGCAATTATGTAAATTCCTTTGACAAGATTTAAGTAAGGCCTTTAAGTCATCTTTTAATTGTCTTTTTTTATATCTATTATTGGGACATGGTCATTAAAAGTCATTTTTTATTATACGAATTAAATGTACAACCTGCAGGAGGTCCCTTCTTGGCACTTTTTGACCTTTTACCCTGCTACCAAATTATAAAAATACCCATTTTTATGCTGAGACTGCCCAAGGTTGGAATGGATTTATTTTGTGAATCAACAACCCATGACACATCCTTTGCACAAATTTCTGCCTCTGCGTTTGACTTTCTCGTCTAACAAAGACACACACAAAAAAAGGTTTCCGTCAGTGTTTTGGCTGCTGTTCAGCTCAGCATTTTAAGTGTTGCTTCTGGGGAAAAATTAGTTGACAGGAGAAACGAGGAGAGAGGAGGAGAAGGAGGAATGAAATGGCAACGTAAAGTAACTTCTGTTTGTTCTATTTTAGGAAAACAGCCCAAGGATGGAAAAAAGCCAGAGTCGTGTAAACCCATTCTTAAGGTGGAATATAAAACAACTAGAAATGGGTAAAGTCCTCATGTTATTTCTCATGTACAGTACGAACCTAAACTCAAACAGTAGGATTGTTAATCAATCAAATCTTTTCTTTGTACTTATCTTATTACGGTGGATGTTGGGTTAGGGTTAGGGTTACAGCTGTGACCAAAACTAGTTGTATCATTCTTTTAAAACCCCATTTATGATGAAAATATACCTAATATCAAAAAGTGGTTTAGTCTGCATTTGTGAAAAGGCTTTGAGTCATCTGCGATAGTCCAGCAGCAGCAAGACCATTTCCTGTGGTTTTGGAGCCCCAGAGCAGATCTTGCTTAGGACTGGCAGCAGGCAGGTGTGAGAGCAGGAAATACTAATCAGTCCAAATACATTCAGCTGTGCTGGGGAAGGAGCAGAGGATCTTGGTTACGTCACTAACCATCGTCGTGGTGTTGGGAGGTAGGCCAGGAATGATCAAATCGTTGGAGCCACCCTTTTCTTGCGTTTTCTCCTATTGGTGAAGAGCGCTGGACACCAGGAAGTAAGCACGGTCAAGGAGGTCCTAGTGCTCATAAAAGTAAACAGTAAAAAGTAAACACTGGGGCCATGACACCAACAGTAAATCATCCTGAGACCGTCTGTGTGGGATTTATGGATTCAGCCCTGACTAATGTACAGCACCTAAACATCCTCCTAGTGGAACTCCTCTCAACCATTCAAGACCAGTTTGGGTGATGATGATGATGATGATGATGATGATGATGATGATGACGACAAGGCAGCATGCAATAAGGCTAAAATGATCACTGTCCTGGGAACAAACGTAAAATTTTTGGATCCTTGTCCAGGAAACTCCTCAGACATTGAATGTGATTGGATTCCATCCTCAAGTGGTGGGTGGATGAACAACACCCCACAAATTTCTCCCAAACTCCTTTATGGATCAAAGGGTATTAATACAAGAAGGAACTACCATTCCTCAGTATTTGGAACCAGAATGTGTATAGACAGCATGTTTAAAATGAAACACTCAAACGTTTTACTCATTCTTTCTGTACATGGCAATCTTAAAAGTTAGTATTCGTCATGGTAAACAGCATGTGAGTATTGTTGCCCCAATCATCATTTTCAAGAGTTGGTGAAACTAAATGTTTTTTGTGTATTTTTCCAGGGACCCTTTCATAATCTTCTCTGGGGGTTTGTCCTATGATACAGTGGGTCGGCGGCCTTGTCTGACTGTTATGCATGGAAAGAGTGTTGCTGTACTGGAGATGGATTATCCAATAGTAGACTTTCTCACTTTATGTGAGACACCATATCCTAACGGTAAGAACACTTCTGTTTTGGTCTGCATTTGTTAGTTTCTCAGACTGCACTTGGAGAGACACCTTTGTTTCATTTTAGACTCAAAGATACACACAATTAATAACTTTAAAGAAACACTTTGCTGGTTTTTAATTATGCAGGACTACTTGCTTTTGTGGTGGCGCTTGTTTGTGATAAATTTCCCAAGGGGATGGGTTCTACCTTTCAGTTTCATTAACCGGTGTACGGAACATCTTATTATATTTTCATTTGATGCGTCTGCACATAATAAGCTTCTGTCTGAAAATAAAATGATTACCTTATTTCCTGCTTTGGTGAGTCGACAGCCAAAACAAGTCCAACTGTCGCTGAACGCATGGGGTCCTGAATGCATGTAATCCCGTCAGTAATCTCTGCTGCTGTGTAATGTGGCACATGTACAGTTTGAGGAAGGATTAGTAAATTATGTAACAGTGATGACTACAGAAAGTCACTGGCTTTCATCTGGTATCGGACATAACGGGGTTTGGATTATTCCACAACGTGTGTCTGGCTGATGGTTTGGGCTTAAATCATCATTTGTCTGTAGAAAAGGATGAAAATCAATAATTGTGTGTTGCTGCAGAATCCTAAGTGTGTAAATGACAAGCATGGTTTCATAATGCAGTTGATAACTGGAAGTGTATGAGATAATATTTCTCATAACAAAGACAACATGGTTTCTTTTAAATGTTACAAATGAAGAAAATCTTCCAATGGCTGAATAAATTGTATTAATTCACCACATCAGTTGTAAATAAGGAAGAGGGTTAGTGCCACTGGAAAAAAAGAGAAATATTTCAGACGTTTTCCCCTCAGAATTCCGACTTTTTGACTTCTGAAAAAAAAAATCTGAATTTTTTTTTGTTTTCTTTTGGTTTCTTTTGTGGCTCTAATCATCTTCTGTAGTAATGTTTTAATTGGAGTTTATAAAAAAGAAAAAAGAAAAAAAGAGTGTGGGCAAAAATAATCTGATTGAAACATTGCCTAAAAGGTAAATCTCCCCTAATCCCATAAAACGGATTATCCATGGAAAACACAAGTCCTACATTGTGTTTTGTTGAGTTAAGGATAAGTGTGATGTCTTGGTTTTTTTTTTTTTGGTTTTGCAGATTTTCAGGAGCCTTACGCTGTGGTGGTCCTTTTAGAAAAAGATTTAGTGGTGATCGACCTTGCACAAAATGGGTGAGTCTTTTTTTGGGTGAGGGGTGTTAAATAAGTCAACTATTTAGTTTTATATTTGTTTTAGGGATGTAAGAAAATATTTATATGGCAATATATCGCAATATTTTTTTCCTGCGATAATAAATCGATTTGCAAAAGCCAAGTTTTGAATTTTTGGAAGAATTTACATGCAAACATGCAACACATTCTCACTCCCAGCGCGTCAAAAACAAACGCTTGGTCAGCCACCTTCCGCGTCAGACCTTTGACGCCAAAAGTGCCCTTTTTCGTTACTTATGTGCGAAAAGGGGTTTTTCCCTTTTCTGACTGCAGATCCCACTGCAGCGTAAAACTGACGCGATGGGATGTCCGCTGATGCGGCACCAAACAAGCTCATTGTGCCTCACCCTAACCTTATCCTCTTATTTAACCTTCCCCTCACCCCCATCCTAATCTTAACCATCTTGCTAGCTAACACTTTTGGCGTCAGGGGTCTGACGCGGAGGGTGGCTGACCAAGCATTTGTCTTTGACGCGCTGGGAGTGAGAATGTGTTGAAACATGTGATTATTTTCTTTTCTATTGGTGCAACTCAAACACTGACCACCAGGTGGCAGCAGTGTGCAATGGGTTTTGTTTCCACCGCTAAAATGTAAATCTCTTTATTATGGTTTCAGATACCTCATGTTAAACACGTTGCGTATCAGTTTGGACTGTTTTTTGAATTTTCCTACAATAAATTCAGTCTAACAAAGTCGCTAATATCGTCTGGCTGAATGTATCTCCGTATATCATGATATATCGTATCATCCCCCCTGTATCGTGATGCCTATCGTATCGCCTGAATTTCACCAATACACATCCCTAATTTATAAGTTATTTAAAATAAACTACTTGTGTAATAAGTGTCTGTGCTGTCTTGTTACCAGTTACCCCATATTCGAGAACCCGTACCCCCTGACCATCCACGAGTCCCCCGTTACCTGCTGTGAGTACTTTGCCGACTGCCCTGTGGACCTCATACCTGCACTTTACTCTGTTGGCTCGCGGCAGAAACGACAGGGCTACAGCAAAAAGGTACGATCAGGATTTGTGTTTCAATACCACATGTTTTTACTTTATTTTGACCGTTCTGCCACTATGGAGGTTTGCATTTCTTTTTATTTTCAATGAAGAATGAAAAACATCAGATACATTCTTGTATGGGACCTTTTTAGTATAAGAATGATTTGGAGAGAAATTAGAAAAGTGGTTTTGGAAAAGTTAGACTTTTCTTAAAGTTAAACACATCTGATAAGTGATTTTACACTGCTGGAGACCTTTTGCATACTTTGGAAGATACTAAATAGCTAAAGAGGTCAAAAATTTGATTTTATCGGCTAATGTTAGAATTAAAATATATTGTAAATTGTTACTCTTTTATTTGAGATGATCTTTACATACCATACTCTTATTATCCAGCTGCTTTTCCTCTCACTCAACATGTCAAATTAGGCAGATTCAAAGTCTAGTTTTTAAGTTATCTTGGGTTTTTTGGCACAACTGGCTGAACTAAAATTTAATTATGCACAATAAGAGATATGTGATGTTGTCTAAAATGAGTTGTTCCCTTTTTTGTGAAAGGAAACCCCGGAATTATTATCGGAAATGAAAAGTTAGACTAAGTTTGTATTTAAGTTTGTATCTCAGTTGCTTTTAATTCAGTTTGAGAATGCATCTGTTTTAGTAGCTTTCATGCCGGTTTGATTTGTTAGGGTTTTTTTGTCAGGTTTTTACTTTTTATTAACTTCTATCCTATTTTTAACATTATAGAAAACTTCTGTTCGTTTTGGCTTGTTAAGCACTTTGGCCAGCTTTATGCTGTTGTAAAGTACTACATAAATAAAGTTGACCTGAGTTTTACATATTGGTAAAAAATAAGATGTTGAACAATGTTATGAAATACTAGAAGGAAACTTATGAAATATTTAACTTTTTCCTTAAATGTTGTTCAGTTTCATTCTAGACATTGAGAAAATACTACGATTTTTTATTTGTGCCCTGAAAAATAGTTTAAATCGAAATCTTACAGATGACTGTGGACTGTCGTGGATGACTGGTTGTCATTGTGCAGTGCTTTGGGGGGTTGTAGAACCATAAGAAAGCGCTATAGAAAAACGGGCCATTTGCTATAAGTATAGTAAATGGGCCTGTTTCACCTCCCTGGTAAAAAGTTTAAGTAACTTGCTTTGATGCACAAAAACATACATGTGTCCCTTTTTGTCAGTTTTGCTAAGTCTGCAACCGTTGGGAGAATCGATTCTTACTCAACCAGGCCTCAGTTTCATATTGTTGTTAGCTTACCCTCTGGCTAATCTAAAGAAATAAAGTAAAAGTCCCATTAGTCTTCATCACACTGGTCAAATTACATCTCCCCATTTGACCCATCCCCGTGGGTAGTGGTGAGCTGTAGCAGTGGCTGCGCTCGGGAACTATTTGTTGTTTTAACCTTTCCCCAGCCCAACCCCTTAAAGCTGTGTCTAGCGGGGAGGCATGGGGTGATAATGGATTTGAACTCTGATCTCCCCATCCCAGGGCGTACCACTAGGCCACTGAGAAGGAAACACACAAATAATAAGAAATAATAATACTGTTCATTTATCTTTTTTGGATTTGTATTATTGAACGTTTCACGACAGACAACATACTTGACAGAGTGGTGTATCAACAAGGGCTGCATTCCATTTATAATACGTTACCTGGTTAGCACTTTCACTGAACAATCAGCCAACAAATATGTTTATCATTAAACCAGGACTTATGAGGGCATGATTAAAGAAAGCTCATCTTTTAGCAATAAAAACAAAGCATGTCGGTGTTTTTATGAAGCTAGTGAACTGTGTGTAAGAATGCCATACCCAGTGATCTTTCCCTCCCTCCTCACACTTCCTTTCCCCTCTCATCCTTTTCCGCTTTGCCTGTATCATCCCGGACAGACCCCCCCCCCCCCCCCCCCCCGCTCCTTAAGCCATTATGTATGCTTCTGTTCTCTTCCTTGTCGCCTTGTTCTGCTTTCTGTTGGAAATGTCAGCGTGCTCTGACCCAAACTGGCAGCCGAGCTGCTCCTATTTTAAAAATTCTTTCTTACCGAGCAACAGCCTCACTAAGCTGTGGGGGGGCATTCTCATATGAAGATCACCGTGAGTCATCCTGGTGACCTTTGTATGTGTCGACATCTTCAGATCCAGCCCCCCACTAACATGCACACACTCGAGCGCTCTCACTGGGAGGCATTATGTACGATAGCAGGGCACACTGGGACATAAACGAAGAAGTGCTGCATGGTTTCCTTTGTACACTCAGACCATCTCTTTATATTGGTGTGTTTAAACCGACTTTTTTAATGTAACCGTTCATACTGTATAAACCTTACAAGTGTGTGTGTGTGTGTGTGTGTGTGTGTGTGTGTGTGTGTGTGTGTGTGTGTGTGTGTGTGTGTGTGTGTGTGTGTGTGTGTGTGTGTGTGTGTGTGTGTGTGTGTGTGTGTGTGTGTGTGTGTGTGTGTGTCCTCTGCATCCAGGAATGGCCGATTAGTGGTGGAAACTGGGGTCAAGGCACACAAAGCTACTCAGAGATCATCATAACTGGGTGAGACAATGACTGAATTTCATTAGTTTTATTGTTATCATTCTGCTGCAGTAACTTTCACCTCTGCTGGTCCGTCAGCTCACCTCAGCAATAAAGCATTTTTTTATCCTCGTTTTAAACATAATCAAAGCTTGTGCACTTTGCGTCACATTTATGTTTATTATTCTGCGATGACCTGTCAACAAAGGGCGATGCAGAGGTTTTATGGCAGCACACATTCACTGAAGAGGTGACATTGAATTATAGGTATGGCAGGAAGAAGCGCCTGCTCCTCTCTCTTCATTCTAAACACTATTACTATTCTGTCCAGGTTTCTGTCTCTTTTGAGCCTGCAGAATAGTTTGCTGCTTGTTCTTTCAGCTGAATTGGCAACAAAAAAATAGGAAATATCTAAAAGAAACGGGGGAATAACTGCATGGCATTTTTAAAATTTAAATATTCACTTTAGCTACGAAGCCTGGTTTAGTTTCATTTGTGTTTGCTGAACTAAATAAAAAATTGGATTGATGGGGAAACTTGTTTACAGATAAGAGCGTCATCAACATATTCAAGACAAAATAGCTGAGTTGAAACAACTTTTATATTTTTCTGCCTGCTCAATAATGCATTGAAGATTTGAACATTTATTAGAAAGATATTTTGTTTATTGAAAGGAATTACACAAGGAATGTTGGATATTATCGGTCCATCATTAATATTGGCTGATATCACCATTAAAATGTAAAACTGGAAAATATCTGTATCGGTTTTCAGTCTTTTAAAGTGACAATGTGTAGTCTTTACCATTAATCTCTTGAAATATCCATCGAAATATTGTTGTAAATGAATTAAAAGATGCCCAGTTGTTGAGAATATTGGCGGTTTCATAACATATAACCATAAAAATCAGGTCTAAAATACATGGGAGCGGGTGTAAGTCTCTGGGCGACACCATATTGGATGCCATGTTTCCTTCTACGGAACACATTTACTGATTTGTAATAAATGGTTACAAAACTTTTACCAATAATAAATGTTGTCGTTTTACTCATTCACCTCTTCACTCATTACCAGTGATGAAAGGGAATCGGATGTGTTTGTTATTTTGCTGGAGGTTGCACTCCCAGGGATTTGTGACCCTAATGGCCATCTAATGGTAAGGTCTTACTCGAACACAAAAATAATGTTTGCTTGCGATGATTTAGGTATGTACTGCCCCCTATCGCCAGGGAAACGACACACTGTCACTTTAATGACACAACTTTTACATACCACACACATATTATACTCCAAACTCTTCAGCTACTTCTCTTCTCTCTCAAAAAGTCAGAATATAATAGATCGGAGGAAAAACTTTTGGCACAACTTGTGAAGTAGAAATTTGCCCCCTGTAGTGACCGTACGCTGTCCTCATGGCATGTAGCTATGTGTAGCTAGACAATGGTGAATGGTCTGTATTCATATAGCACCATTTAGAGTTCTACAACCCTTCAAGGCGCTTTACAGCGAACCAGTCAGTCACCCATTCACTCACACACACACACACACACACACACACACACACACACACACACACACACACACACACACACACACACACACACACACACGCTGGAGGGGAGCTGCGTTGTAGCTACAGCTGCCCAGAGGCGAGGCTGCCGAGCACAGGCACCACCGGCCCTTCTGACCACCACCAGCAGACAAGGTGGGTTAGGTGTCTTGCCCAAGGACATGACGACAGCGACAGACTGAGTGGGGCACTAAATTCCTACCCTCCAGTTACGGGCCGGGCACTTAACTATTCTCCCACCATCACCCAAACAACTAAAACAAAAGCACACCGATGCTTTTCTTATCTGAAGATCTTTATAAATGTTTTACCGTAACTGTCATATACAGAAAATGAAAAAAAAAGACATTTCAAACTAATGTACACATTGGGGAGAATGAGATTCAACTGCTGTTGGAGACAAATTACAGTAAATAAGTCACTTTTCCTGTTACTAACCTAAATTAAAGGGATGTTCCATCCCTAATTGAACTTTTGTCTATTTATCCAGAGTTAGATAAGTGAGAAAACAACATTTTGTAACCAGCACAGTAATTCTCCTGGTCTGGCAACAGTCCATCTGCTTTAGCTTAGTGTAAACAATGGACATGAGCAGAAACTAGCATTTTGTGTGCAAAAGTGAATAAAATTGCCCAATAATGATACCAACCATTCCTGGTGAGCTCAATAATCATGTCGACTGCTAATGAAAAGTAAGAAGTAACACGAAGGATTTCCAGGAGCAGGTTTAGACTTGGGACTACATTAAGACAGTTACATAAAATTGGGTATCAGTTTAAAAAAAAAAGCTAACATCGAGAATGTTTGTACTTTTACTTTAAAAGGGGCATTATGGAAGTTTGACAGCCAAAACATGTATAGAAATAATAAATGTCTTCTTCATACATTCTCCTGCAATGCCCTGGTCCTGTAGAATGAGCCCTGGCATTTTTACTGTGATTGCCTGCTTTTCTGTAAAATCACAGAAAAAGAGAGCTGCTCGGGTCGAGCAGGCCGCTTCATGCGAGTTCACGCTCAGGCATCGCCCGTAGCATTTGCTATCTATAGCTTTAGCAGCAGAGAGAGAGGCAGTGCCACTTTGTCGCTGTTCCTAACGCCTAGTGACAAAGCTAGCTACATTTCTCAGGACCCTTAGCTACTTTCTGTAGAACTTACTTCTAGATATTTTCTGTGAATTAGCAACAAAATAGCCATTTTTGCTCCGAACCGTTCTTTGGTTTGACGTTATTTCAGCTGTCATCAAGGATATACATGTTACAGATACAACATCACTGGCGCTTTAGCTCACCTAGTAAAATGTTGGATTCTCGTGCAGAAGACCTGGGTTTTATTCCGGATGTGAACATAGTTTATTTAGAGTTTATTTTTTACATTAATGGTATATATTTTTTTACAGTAAGATGCCCAAATTTTTATTTGAGACTCGCCGAACGGCATTGAATTCACAGATAAAGATGTGGGTTCAACTTTCATTTTGGAACAATTTTTCAAGCAAGGGAAGGGAATGATCTGAGCATGCAGGAGGACTGACCCATCATAAACCTTTGTCGGCTGTGCTGAAGAGAAAGGTACAGAACCAAATTATTTAATTAATTAGCTGCGTGTTCTCCTGTCCTCTGTCCACCGGGCCACACACACACACACACACACACACACACACACACACACACACACACACACACACACTCACACACACACACACACACACACACACACACACACACACACACACACACACACACACACACACATACACACAAGGGACTGTCTCAGCTGTCATTTTCGTTAAGGAGTGTGCACGTACAGCATGCGCGACTCGTGCACAAGCCTATTATTGAAGCTGCCGTTACGCTTTTGGCCTGAGGGGGCAATCGCGAGCATAAAAATTCAAAACTCCGTAAAGTCCCTTTAATAAATTCAATGAATTCTCTGGATTTGATGGGTCAGTTGTAAAGAAAATAAAGCATTTTGAGCTTGAAAACAAACTTTACTCAATAATCAGTAACATAAACAGAATGTGGGTCAGTCTCTTCGATGACTGTGTTTAGTCTGGTTTTACAAATGTTGCTTAGAAATCAGCTTCTGAGTAGTTTGTGAGCGTCTGGTCCTATTTACCATTGAATTAAATGAAAAGTTCGATGAAAAGATGTTTTTGATGAGAAATTTGTTATGGTTCAATCTAGAACGAAATACAAAGGCCACACAAATCACTCGTAGTCTGAAAATGGCCCAGGGGCCACACTTAATCAAATCAAATCAAATCAACTTTATTTATAGAGCGCTTTCACATGGCCAAAATGGACAAACAAGGCGCTGTACACCAATAAAAACCACCACAATAGGACAGAGATATAACCATTAAAATACAATAAGAAATCCATTAAAAAATACAATAAGAAATCCATGTAAAATATAATACGAAAACCTGAGTGCAAGTTCACAGTCCATATCCGGCCTACTTCCCCCAACTTCAAAGTCCAAACGCCAGTCTTCCTTCAAAGGTTTCTAATGACTTGGCCTGTTTTACATCAGCTGGCAGCTCATTCCAGAGACTTGGTCCAAGTACTGAAAAGGCACGACTCCCACGAGACTTCAGGCTGTAGGCACAGTTAGTAGTCTCTGGTCAGCTGACCTAAGGGAACGCACCGGGACATGTTGGTGGATGATACTGGACAGACATCTAGGAGCCCCTGAGTTTAACGCCTTAAATACAAACAGGATGACCTTAAACCTGATGCGATAAAAAAACAGGGAGCCAATGAAAGGCACGTAGGACTGGTGTAATATGTTCAGACCTCCTTAGGCCTTCCAGACGTGATCCCTCAGTTTGCTGGAGCTGTAGATTATGGTCTGATTTTAGAGATCATAATCTTTTCAATATGGCAGCAATATGTGTTGGTCAGATGTGCGCTTGGATTTACCATTATTTCATCGGTAACTTAGATTTTTATGACTTTTATGCAGAATTTTACTTCAGACTGGTCAAAACATCCCTTTAATCTGGATTGTTTCCTGTCCAAATTCTAGAAAATAATGAGAATTGGAATTCTTAAAGAGGCTGTTGAGACTGGCGTGAATCAAACTTTATTCTGATGTTTCTCCAGGCATGCTGATGGAACTGTGAAGTTCTGGGATGCCTCTGCAAGTATGTTCCCCTCGCAAACATTTTTATTTTTTAATCACTTAGCATGACAGTAAAATAAATGAGACAAAGAGGGACATTTAGGAAGAATGCACCAGAGCATCGGCATTCACTGCTTCATTTAGCTTTGATTTCTTTGTCTGATGAATCCCTTTTCCTGCAGCTGATACTTTCTCCTCTTTCAGTAATGCTCCAGGTGCTCTATAAGCTAAAAACAGCCAAGGTATTTGACAGGAACCGGTCAAAGGAAGACAAGGGCAGCACTGATGTGTCAGACGAAGATCCCTTTGCCATTCAGATCATGACCTGGTGCCCAGAGAGCCGGATGCTCTGTGTGGCCGGCGTGTCAGCCAACGTTATCATCTACCGCTTCAGTAAGCTGGAAGTAACCACCGAGGTGGTACAGGTAGGTCTCCGGTTTTACATTTGTCTAATGAGTCACATCAAAAACTCAGAATACACACTTCCTCCATCCTTTTCTCCTTTTTAGTCCTTTGCTGTAACGCAACGACGACGATCCATCACCAGACGTTTTGTCACGATTCATTCTGACCAATCGCTTCTCACTCTACCTTAAAATGCTGACACACGCACAAACAGATCTGGCCAGTCAAAATCTGTATGGTTGCCATGCCAACAGACAGCAGTGAACAAGCAAATCTAGACCAGCATTATGTTCTTCTTTCTGAGGCGTTAATAGGAGTCTGCATTTAGCTGAATAAAGACAATTGCAGTTAATCTCTGCGACTTTGCTCCTAGCTCTTAAAGTAAGGGACGATCTACATCACCGGATTCTGTAGCTGAGACGTTTAAGCACTGCGTGTTTTGATTAAAGTATTTTGGTAGTTTTCTTGCCCGAGCAGCTGTGGTGTTGCAGACTGAGCTGCGATTCCTTGTCAGTCACGCAGTGTGTCGGCAGTGCCGCAGTATCTTTCGACGCTGCCCTCTTTGAGTTCAGAACTGTTTGTCCTAAATGCTTAAAACCTCCAAATTATTCATAAATTCATAGCGGATGATTGAATTTTCAGGTTATTTTTCTGCCACCTTTCAAGGGTAGCATGGGCGAGCACTCAAAATCTGCAGGTAGTTGGCTCTTGCTTACTAGAGGAACGGGCTTTTTCTGCACAAGGCCAAACATTTCTGCAAAGGAGTGAAGGTGGACGAGGACAGAGAGATGATTGGAAGCTGATCATTCTTCCCTCCCACACATCAGTGGGGCTAATGAGACTGACAGAATGCAAAACAGAGGCGCTCATGAGCATTGTGCATGAGCTCAGGAGTTTGCGCAGGTGGAGGTTGCGAAGGGGTACCCTGAAGGAGGATTTTGAAGGAATATTCAAGCATTAGAGGACCTCTTTGACTCTCTGTCTGCCCACACACACACACAGAACACATCAAACAGACCCATTCCATCAAAGTGACTCTGTGAATGTATGCAGATGTCATTCACACTTACATTCCTTTCCCATCGCCTGTTAAATCATCACTGCTGCTTTCATCCTGGTTTCAATCCCTAAGTTTATTGATTTGCTAATAAATCTTTATCCCTAAGTGTTATTGCGCTCACATCTGTGTGTGTTTACAGTTACTGGAGGTGCGAATGCAGTACGAGCTGAACGACACAGACTCTCCAGATGGCGGAGGTGGTGGGGGTGAGCAGACGGCGGCGCATCCCACCCCCGGTGCCTTCCCCCAGACGAGCGGCCCGCCTTCACACCCTTCCACCAGCAGCAACAACTCTGACGGAGGCAACATACCTTGCCTCAAGTATGAGATGCATGCATGCACGCACACACACACACACACACACACACACACACACATACACGTGCGCGCAGGCACGTGCACGTAGGCACACACTCATTTATGCACGTGCACATATGTACACACGTGCACACACACTCACGCACACACACACGCGCATACACACACATGCACGTGCACACACTCATGCACATGCACACATGTACACACACGTACACATGCACGCAAGTACATATACACGCACCACACACACACACACACACAGGCACTTGCAGGAACTTTCATACGCAGCAGGACTACTTTCATACACACGCAAACACACAAGAGTCTCGCATTTAGCCTCAAGCACACTTGTAAAGAGTTAGTCAGAGCCTGAAGCGTTCTTAGCAAAAACCTTCCCATCATCCCTCTGCAGCCACTCAAGCCCGACTCCAGCTTCACATCTGCAGCTGTACCACTTGTGCTTCCCTTTTTTTTTCGTTTACCTCTGTCTCATTTCTTTTGGTCTTTTTGCTCACAGAGTACGAAGTACTCCTTTGAAGCAGTCACCCGGTTACCAGGTAGATCTGGTGGTCCAGTCAGTGTGGGTGAGTGGAGAGCCTCCTCAGCCAATCACAAGTCTGGCGCTCAGTTCCTCCTACGGTCTGTAAGTGCACACCTCAGTCACAACTGAAAGTACTGAAAGAGAAATTAAAGTATTTCTGTGTGACATTATAGTTATATCAACGTACTAAACTAAGCACTGATTTTATATCTGAACTAAATGCAGCAACTTCTCAACGTTCTAATATCATTTTTTTTACTAAGCTAAGCTAAAGAATGCCTACAATCTGATGTATAAACTACATATAAAGAAAACCAAAATCGAAAGCTAATTGTTAAAGCTGCTGCCAGTAAAACATTGATGTCTCCATGGTAACGCTATACCTGTCTTTTACTCGCTGACAGAAAACTTAAAGTAACACAGAGCAGTTTCCTGCTCCTACTGGTTGAAAGTGGAATTACAACTGTCGTAAACAACCCTGCTGCAGCCTGATGTAGCTATCGCTAACAATGAGCTAAGACTTACTGAGCTGAGTCTAAATAAGCCACAAAAAATATTACTTACCAGTTCAGTAGCAACAAAGCCAGGTCACCATTAGTCCGTGATTCTGTAGCCTCCTTTAGCTCCCTCAAACTAGAGTATGCCATGACGGTGTTCATCCTGGTTTTAGCTCTTTGCTTCTCCTCCAAAACATTACTCCATTACGTTTACTTCCAGGCTCCACCATGATGCCAACAGAAAAGGCTAACTTCGTACTTTTCTTCTTGTGCTTTTTATTAACAATCAGCGACCTGTAAAAGCTAACTGCTAGCATAACAGCTAACAGCTGTAAAGCAGGGGACATCTACCCACTCCACAAAACTGTCAAGTGCAGCATCTGGCCAGCAGAGGGCTGCATTTGAAACTGGTCAAGTTTCTAACTCAACTATCACTGATATCAAGGGTAAAGCTCTAGCTAAAGGTTTAACTGTTTAGTGTTACTTTCATGAAAGGTAGGACTAAAAAGTGACTCAGGAAAAGTATTTGCAAAAACTAAAAGTAATAAAGAAAAAAGACCTGTGAGCAGCAGGAGGTTGTGATTGCCATACGTGTGGATTTTTATGTTTCTGCAGTGTTTAACACAGGAGATACACTAAGTTAAAATGCATGAAAATAATATCTAGGGCTGAAAAAAATGGGTCCATTGGTTGTATTCTGCATCCTGAGGGGATTTAAGAGAAACGCATGCAGCAGTGAGAGGGAAAGCAGAAATACCTGTGCACAATTTGTGCTTAAAAAGTTGTGGGAGTAAAATGAGTTTGCAAGAGATTTTACAAATATTTGACAGTTTCAAAGTTAGTGTGTAACATTAGCTGTCAGTTAATTCTTTATGGAAAAATAATCCTCCTTGAATCGCTCCTCCTTGAACCGTCACCTTATCGTGGTGGAGGAGTTTGAGTGCCCTAATGATCCTAGGAGCTATGTTGTCTGGAGCACTTAGTGCCCCTGGTAGGGTCTCCCATGACAAATTGGTCTTAGGTGAAGGGTGAGACAAAGAACGGTTCTAAGGATCTTTCATGGCGGTTAAAACGAAGAGTCGGAGTACCCGGCCCGGAGGGTTACCGGGGTCCCACCCTGGAGCCAGGCCTGGGGTTGGGGCCCGTGAGCGAGCACCTGGTGGCCGGGCTTTTGCCCATGGGGCCCGGCCGGGCCCAGCCCGAACCGGATACATGGGCTCGTCCAACTGTGGACCCACCACCCGCAGGAGGAACATGAAGGGTCCGGTGCAATGCGAATCGGGTGGCAGACCAAGGCGGGAGCCTTGGCGGTCCAATCCCCGGACAAGAAAACTAGTTTTTGGGACATGGAACGTCACCTCGCTGGCGGGGAAGGAGCCGGAGCTTGTGGCAGAGGTTGAGCGGTACCGGCTAGATATAGTTGGACTCACCTCGACACATTGCATTGGCTCTGGAACCCGAGACCTGGAGAGGGGTTGGACACTCTACTTTGCTGGAGTTGCTCCGGGTGAGAGGCGGAGGGCTGGGGTTGGCTTTTTGTTAGCCCCGAGACTCTCTGCCTGTGTGTTGGGGTTTACCCCGGGGGACAAGAGGGTAGCTTCCTTGCGCCTTCGGGTCGGGGAATGGGTCCTGACTGTTGTTTGTGCTTATGGGCCAAATATCAGTTCAGAGTACCCACCCTTTTTGAAGTCCCTGGGACGAGTGCTAGATAGTGCTCCATCAGGGGACTCCATTGTCCTGCTGGGGGACTTCAATGCTCACGTGGGCAATGACAGCTTGACCTGGAGGGGCGTGATTGGGAGGAACGGCCCACCTAATCTGAACTCGAGCGGTGTTTTGTTATTGGACTTCTGTGCAAGCCGCAGTTTGGCCATAACGAACACCATGTTCGAACATAAGGATGCCCACCGGTACACTTGGTACCAGGGCAGCCTAGGTCACAGGTCGATGATAGATTTTGTAGTCGTATCATCTGACCTGCGGCCGTATGTTTTGGACACCCGAGTGAAGAGAGGGGCGGAGCTGTCAACTGATCACCACCTGGTGGTGAGTTGGATCAGATGGCAAGGGAACATGCCGCGTAGACCTGGCAGACCCAAACGCATAGTGAGGGTCTGCTGGGAACGCCTGGCAGAAGAACCTGTCAAGACGGTCTTCAACTCCCACCTCCGGCAGAGCTTTGACCACGTCCCGAGAGCAGTGGGGGACATTGAGTCCGAGTGGGCCTTGTTCCACTCTGCGATTGTCGAAGCGGCTGTTGCTAGCTGTGGTCGTAAGGTGGCCGGTGCCAGTCGTGGTGGCAACCCCCGTACCCGCTGGTGGACACCAGAGGTTCGGGGAGCCGTCAGGCTGAAGAAGGAGGCCTACAGGGCGTGGCTGGTCTGTGGGTCTCCGGAGGCAGCAGACAGGTACCGGATAGCCAAGCGGGGTGCAGCAGTGGCAGTTGCCGAGGCAAAATCTCGGGCGTGGGAGGAGTTTGGTGAGGCCATGGAGAAAGACTATCGATCGGCTCCAAAGAGGTTCTGGCAAACTGTCCGGCGCCTCAGGAGAGGAAGGCAGCAACTCGCTCACACTGTTTACAGTGGGGATGGGGAGCTGCTGACGTCGACTGAGGCTATAGTCGGACGGTGGAAGGAATACTTTGAGGAGCTCCTCAATCCCACCAATGCGCATTCCGAGGAGGAACCAGAGCTGGGAGGCCTGGGGATGGACTGTCCGATCTCGGGGGCAGAAGTTGCTGAGGTAGTCAAACAACTACACAGCGGCGGAGCCCCGGGGGCGGATGAGGTTCGTCCTGGGTATCTCAAGGCTATGGATGTTGTAGGGCTGTCATGGTTGACACGTCTCTACAACATTGCGTGGTCATCGGGGGCAGTTCCTAGGGAGTGGCAGACCGGGGTGGTGGTCCCCATCTTTAAGAAGGGTGACCTGAGGGTGTGTTCCAACTATAGGGGGATCACACTCCTCAGCCTCCCTGGAAAGGTCTACGCCAAGGTACTGGAGAGGAGGGTCCGATCGATAGTTGAATCTCAGATAGAGGAGGAGCAATGTGGTTTTTGTCCTGGCCGTGGAACTGTGGACCAGCTCTATACCCTTGCAAGGGTGATGGAGGGGGCATGGGAGTTTGCCCAACCAATCCACATGTGCTTTGTGGATTTGGAGAAGGCTTATGACCGTGTCCCCAGGGGCACCCTGTGGGGGACGCTCCAGGAGTATGGGGTGGGTGGCTTTCTGTTAAGGGCCATTCAGTCCCTTTACCAGAGGAGCGTGAGTTTGGTCCGCATAGCCGGTAGTAAGTCGGACCTGTTCCCAGTGAGGGTTGGACTCCGCCAGGGCTGCCCTTTGTCACCGGTTCTGTTCATCACTTTTATGGACAGAATTTCTAGACGCAGCCGTGTGTCGAGTTTGGTGGCAGGAGAATCTCGTCTCTGCTTTTTGAGGATGATGTGGTCCTCCTAGCTTCATCCAGCTCTGACCTTCAGCTCTTGCTGGGTAGGTTCGCGGCCGAATGTGAAGCGGCTGGGATGAGGATCAGCACCTCCAAATCTGAGACCATGGTTCTCGACCAGAAAAGGGTGGCTTGCCACCTCCGGGTCGGGGGAGAGGTCCTACCTCAAGTGGAGGAGTTTAAGTATCTCGGGGTCTTGTTCACGAGTGAGGGTAGGAGGGATCGGGAGATCGACAGGCGGATTGGTTCGGCGTCTGCAGTGATGCGGACGCTGAGCCGATCTGTCGTGGGGAAGAGGGAGCTGAGCCAGAAGGCCAGGCTCTTGATTTACTCGGACTCGGAGTAGAACCGCTGCTCCTCCGGATCGAAAGGAGCCAGTTGAGGTGGTTTGGGCATCTGGTCAGGATGCCTCCTGGACGCCTCCCCGGGGAGGTGTTTCGGGCATGTCCTGCCGGCAGAAGGCCCCCGGGTCGACCCAGGACACGTTGGAGAGGTTACATCTCCAATCTGGTCCGGGAACGCCTTGGGGTCCTGCCGGAGGAGCTGGTGGACAAGGCCGGGGAGAGGACGGCCTGGAGCTCCCTAATTGGGATGCTGCCCCCGCGACCCGGAGCCGGATAAGCGGAGGAAGACGAAGACGAAGACGAAGACGAAGAAAATAATCAACCTTAATTGTGTAAAATCTCTAAAAGATAAAAGAAAATCTGTTCAGTCTTGTAAAGTCCAACCTCCTGTGACACGTTAAACCCTGATTGGTGTTTCTCTTGTGACGTCTGGGTCATGGAGCTCTAGAGGGGGTGGGGCTTGTAGGTTTTGGATCAAATGTTATTTGAAGACACTGAAAAATTACAACAGATTTGCAAACAGAATAATAATGAGGGCTCTAATGTTTGTGCTTTGGTACCCTTGGTTCACTTTTTTAAATAGATTTTGGTTCAGTTTCTTTTTGAATTTGTGTTTCTGTCTCATAACGTTTTCCCAGAGTGGTGTTTGGCAACAGCAACGGTCTGGTGGTGGTGGACTACATCCAGAAGACGGTAGTACTCAATTTGGGAACGGTGGAGCTTTACGGATCCAATGACCCCTACCAGAGACAGCCTCGGTCACCAAGGAAAACACGACAGCCGTCAGGAGGTGAAGAAAAGAAAGAGATAAGGAGACGAGAAAGAAAGAGGAAAAACAGTGTGAACAAGCAAAAGACGATAATAATAGTAATAATAATAATAATCATTGAACTTATATAGTGCTTTATTTGGACACTCAAAGATGCTTTTGTGAACTGTCACATTCACACACTGCTAGTGATGGTAAGCTACTTGTAGCCACAGCCACCCTGGGGCGATCGGACAGAGGCGAGGCTGCCATTTGGCGCCGTCGGCCCCTCTGACCACCACTAACACAGGCAAGTTGGGTGAAGTGTCTTGCCCAAGGACACAACAGCAGAATACCTCTGGTGGGAGCTGGAATCAAACCCATGACCCTCCGATCATGAGGCAACCCGCTCTATCACCTGAGCCACTGCTGCCCCAGTGATGGTGGTTTATCTTTGTTTGTCCACAGTTAACTAATCAGACATCCCACTGTGTTTTTTTTTATTCAAACTTGGGTGTTTTATTGCACGTTACCAGACTCGGTGGACAGATCTTTTAAAAAAGTCAAAAAAGAAAGATAAGTTCAGCCATGATTATTGTACTAATGTTTAAACATGCAGGGGATGACACACTGTCAGTTATTTAAAGTCGTCGTTCCATTAGTGACGGTGCAAATATAAGAAATGTCTAAATAAGTTGAGAATGCATTTTGTATCCAGTCTTTCTACCACTTGGCAGGTCCTCATAAACATGTTATTGGCAATGATCCTTTAACCACAATATTCCCCCATCTATTCTGTAAACTGGTCCGAATGTCACAAACGCTGCTTTAAGTTTAGACGGTATTTTGTTTATCTACATCTCCTAATATCAGTCTTTCTTAGCTTTTCAGCCTTCCACTCTGCTATTTTCTGCCTCTTCTCCTCAGACACACAGATAATGCAGCATCACTGAGCTGATGGAGCCATGTGAGCGTGAACACACTGCCACCATGTGTTAAAAAGCAGCAGCACACCTACACGACAACGCTACACAGTCATAGTGCACCAGCCATACGTTTTTATCCAATTTTTAATACATGTGCAGATGCTGAGAGATTGCATCTTAATACGATGATGGCTCATGCACAATTATGCCCACTTATCCCATAAAACTCAAGTATACACGTGTGTAAATACATAAAAGACAATTAATGTCACTGACTTGTGAGCAGTGGGCTGGCTCGTGTCGGGACTTGGCGGATGTGAGGTGTAATCAGCAGTCTCAGTGGGTTTCTCTGCCAAGGGACTTAATGCCTCACGGGAAAACGTCTTACACACACACACACACACACACACACACACACACACACACACACACGCACACACGCGCACACACACACACACACACACACACACACACACACACACACACACACACACACACACACCATTTTCTTTTACATTCAAGTTACATCTTGTGGTGTCCTATGCAGGTCTGTGTGATATCAACGAAGGCTCAACCACCTCAGAAGACCGCTGCAAGTCTCCTACTTCAGGTAAAGTGTCCTTAAATGTTTGAATTTATTACGTTATTTAAGGAAGGTCTTACAAAGGCTGTGTACTACACACACACATGCAGCCCAAAGAGCAAATGATTATTAAGATAGCCTTGATTCCACACATACCAATGCCTCAGTCTTTAGAAATCCACTAAGAGGTTTTTCTATTTCAACACATTTTCCTTTAATACTTTTCCAATTTTTAATAGACTGTAATAAATAATATTCATCTTCATTCTGGAAAACCAGATAAAAGGCTATAAATACTTTTAATATGTGGCACAATTCAGTGTAGCTATAAAGGAAATTCTGATCATGTAACACTCTTAATTAGCATCATTAGGTTTCTGAGTAGTCAAAAGTCTAATGCATTTAGTTCCTTCCTAAGATCATGGAGTAACAGATTATTTAGATTCTGTCTTTTTTTCAGTTTGTGGGTTTGGGAACATCATGTTCAAACCAGTCTCTCCCAAAGCTGCATCATATTAAGCTGCTTTCTATGGAAATCTCCAAATAAAAGTAAATAGAATAGATTATACAGTGTTCAGACCCGGCCCATTTTTCACTTTTGTTATATTGGAGCTATTTGCTGTAATATGCTATATGAATAAAGACAATAATAAAATTCATTTTTCCCCCATTCGTGTAAACACAGCACCCCATATCAACAGAGAAACACAGACATTTTAGAAATGAATCAGATTTATAAAAAATAAAAAATTGCATGGTCCTAAGTGTTCAGACCCGTTGTTCATTATTTAGTAGAAGCACCCTTTTGAGCTAATACAGCCACGAGTCTTCTTGGTAAAGATGCAACAAGTTTCTTAAGCCTGGATTTGGGGATCCTCTGCCATTCCTCCTTGCAGATCCTCTTCAGTTCTGTCAGGTTGGATGGGGAACGTTGGTGGACAGCCATTTTTAGGTCTCTCCAGAGATGCTCAGCTGGGTTTAAGTCAGGGCTCTGACCCAGTCACAGAGTTGCCGTGAAGCCGCCCCTTCGTTGTTTTAGCTGTGTGCTTAGGGTCATTGTCTTTTTTTTATTTACTTAAAACTTTATTGTTATTGTATTTGAATGCTTTTTAATTCCGACCAGACACGGAGACAGAGGTGAAAGAGAAAGGAAGAGACAAAAGGTGTGTGTGTGGGGGGGGGGGGGGGGGGGGGGGGGGATCCACAAAAATAAACAATGAACAAGGATCTGCTTCTAGACCTGCAGTAAGAGAAGAAAAAAAACAGAAAACAAAAAAATAATGGGACACAACAACAATACTACAAGATCAAGCTATCACTGCTTCAACTTGATGAAGAAATATATAATCAACGTTGTTTAACTGAACAATCACAAGATAATAAATCACAGTGCATTAAGTGCCAACGACAGCCTTAAGACATGTGTTGAACGTGCCCAAGCCCATACTTATGAGAGCACCATGTGAGCACCTGTGTGTGTACACGCGCTTGTTTATGTAAGGCTTCTCTATAGGAGCGTCCAACAGAGAGTGTGAGGAGCCACAGATCTGCCCCCCAAAGATGTTTAGGAGACGGAGGGAGCTCCAAGTCCCAGAGATCCAGACGCTGCCCCATAACACAGGAACCCCAAGGAGACTGCAACCAGAAAGGCCCCCGCCCCCCTCGAGAGGAACAGAGGATTGCCCCGGGGGGCCACAACCAACAGCCGACAGAGTCCCGGGAGATATCGGCGGCAAGCCCACAGGCCTGCCCACAGCCTCCCACCCCCTAGCCGGCCAAGCCCGGGACCCAGGGGCGACCACCCCAACCGGGGACCCAGCAGAGCCCAGGGACCCAGACCCCACCAGGCAGCTACTGGGATTGGTCAGGCAGATGCCGAAAATCTTAAATTAAATAAAAATGTATGCTGCCAGGGAGAAGGCAGAAACATGCAGCAGTGCCTGACTCGGGTTCAGGGGCCTCAGGTAGACTCTGCTGTCCCATCACAGGGGAGGGGGAAGTCCAGGAGGGGGAGGACCCAACCTTACCTGGATGTCATATGTCTTTTATAATCCGGAAGCTGTGCAAATGCAGGGATGGGCATAGATATTCTGCTGGGGTGGGGGTGGGTTGGTGCCCTCGGGCTCAGTGAGGCTCTGTGATGCTGCTGCTTTGGGCCCTGGCAAGATGGGCTGGGGTCTCCATGCCCTGGGTGGCATTTTGACAACAGAGGTGCCTATTGGGGCCAGTAGGGGAGCTGGCTCCCTGGAGGGCTAAGCCCAACCAGCCATTCCTCCCCATCCCCACACATTTCTCTCCTCCTGCTCCCTCACATCATCACACAAACATACACATAGGACCTTGGGGGTGGACAAGTCAGGGGGTGCGGGTATGGACCCCATTTCTGCATTCCTGTGGCAGCCTGCCCCCCAATTTTATCTGCACCTTAAACACTTCCACCAACGACATTCCACGCAAACACACACTTAGGGCCTTGGGAGTGAGCACATTCAACGGCACTTGTCAGGGGGATTTCTCAGCCTCATCCCTAGTGCCGGTGCCCACTTCCAATTTTAAACTGCACTTAGACACAGAGGGCTGTGGGTGCAAGTGGGGTGGTGTGGTGGCATCAGCTGGCATAGGCCAGACGATGCCCGCTCACCACAGCCATGGAATACACCTCATCAACACTCACTAACACTATATTGGAGCAGGCGGAGGGAGACTAGGGTCTCAGCACACCTCTGTTGTCACTTGGCTTCCTGGGGCTGGAGGCTAGGAGGCAGATCTGGTCGTCTGGTTGGGGTCTGGGGTGGTGGGTTGCTGTGCTCGGCACTGGGCGGGGGAGCCTCCTCATCAGCACCCCAGCAGAAAGGGTCGAACTCTGGTACCCGGTGATGGTTGTACCCCATGTGCAGCAGTACCGGGACCAGAGTGAATAGGGTGTGTATGGGGAGCATGAGTGGGTGTCCGGCATGCATTTTTGTAAGTCTTTGGTTGTATGTGTGTGTGTGAGCATGAGGGAGGGAGTGTGTGACTGTGTTTGTGTATGACTGTGTATGTCAGGTGGGGCCTTTGACTCCCCCCTTCTCCTGGGACTTTTTTTGATGATATAGATCTTCGTCTCCCCTCCCCTTCCACACCTGGTGTGGAGTGCGGTGCCTTGGTCTGCCTGGGTCGTGGCTCCCTGGTCAGGGGGTTTAAGATTTTTGGCTTAGGGTCATTGTCATGTTGGAAGTAAAACCTTCGGTCCAGTCTGAGGTCCTGAGCACTCTGGAGAAGGTTGTTGTCCAGGATAGCTCTGTATTTGGCCACATTCATTGTTCCCTCGAACGCAGCCAGTCGTCCTGTCGCTGCAGCTGAAGAACATGATGCTGCCACCACCATGCTTCACTGTGGGGACTGTATTGGACAAGTGATGAGCAGTGCTTGGTTTTCTCCACACATACTGCTTAGAATTCAGGCCAAAAAGTTCAATCTTGGTCTCATCCTTCTACAACTTTCTTCCATGTCCTGACTGCATCTCTGGAGCTCAGCCACACTGATCTTTGGGTTCTTCTTTACCTCTCTTACCAAGGCTCTTCTCCCCCAGTAGCTCAATTTGGCCAGACGGCCTGCTCTAGGAAGGGTTCTGGTCGTCCCAAACGTCTTCCAGATCTGTGCCTTGCCACAGTTCTGTCTCTGAGCTCTTCCGGCAGTTCCTTTGACCTCATGATTCTCATTTGCTCTGACATGCATTCTGAGCTGTAAGGCCTTATATAGACAGGTGTAGTTTTCCTAATCAAGTCCAATCAGTGTAATCAAACACAGCTGGACTCCAATGAAGGTGTAGGACCATCTCAAGGATGATCAGAAGAAATGGAAAGCACCTGACTTAAATATGAGTGTCACAGCAAAGGGTCTGAATACTTAGGACCATGTGATGCTTCTTATTTTTAAATAAATCTACATACATTTCTAGAATTCTGTGTTTTTCTGACAATATGGGGTGCTGTGTGTGCATGAATGAGGAAAACATGAATTTAATCATTTTTTACCAAATGGCTGCAATATAACAGAGTGAAGCATTGACGGGGGCCTGAATACGTCCCATACCTATTGTACCAAATAATTTAATCTCATTTGTTTACCTTTTATAGAAGTAATAACAGCTGATGTTGGACTTTAAAGTGCTTGAAAACAGATTCATCTTGGTATGGGTAACTTGTCATGAGCATTGCTAAAAACAAAAGAAACATTTTAAAAAGGTCAGATAGAAACAAAAGAAACATTTTAAAAAGGTCAGATAGAAATCAGATCTCCAAGTGTGCTTGCTGCCTCTTTGGTGTGTTCTTGCTGTGTTTAGTTTCAAATTCCATCTTTCAGTTCTTTTTAAAACACAGAAAAGGTTTAATTACCTGCAGCGTTTCGTTTGCGGCTGCAAATATCAACTGTCATCTGGTTTGATTGACTTTGATCTAATATGTTAAGCAGAAATATGCTGCATCACAACACCATTTACCATTTCTCTTGCACGTATCAAGAACATCAATATTTTAGCTTCATTAAGAAAAAAGGTATCGGTTTTTATGTAGTAAAAAAGAAAAAAAAGGTGTTTCTAACTGTACATTTACTGTACTTTACTCCTCCTCCCCCTGACACTTCCAAAAGTGTTGTTGTCACACAGCAATCTTCAACAGTTCTACAATGGAGGTGGTAGAGGAGGTAAGATTGGCCCAAAATGTCCATGAGGCTCTGATGGAGACAGATGTGGTCCATATTTGGTGCCCCTGTTTGCTTTTCCCCTTTTTGTGGTGAAGAAACTGTCCCTGTCCTTTGTGTCTGTCACCACAACAGCCACAGTGCAAGGATCTTAAATAATGAGCTAAAGTTTTATGTAACTCAAGGTTAGCCTTTGTTCCTCTTTCTTTTGGTTTCCTGTGTAATAAATTGAAGTTGTTTATTATTTAAAACCACAGCATGCTCTTACTTGATGTTTAAGGACAAAATAAACATGCATAGAAAAAAAACAAGTTGCTGGAGCAGAGGCTAACCTGGGAGGAAGGTGGGATTGCAGCTGCCTTTAGAATCCTTAGCTGTCTGCTACACAAACTGCATGCTACATGTATGTAGCACATATGTCAGATATTGTTTTTTGTGTCCTGATCGTCTGTAAAATGGTTTAAAGCCACAAGGCAACTCATCTGTCTAAATATGTCTTCATGCACCTCCTCCTCTGTGTTGACCAAGAACAGAAATAAACTCTTGTCACAAGGCTTGACTAGCCAGGCAATCTTGTTAAAGGTGCAATAAGTAAAAAAATTTACCTTGAAATAAACACAGAAATATCTAACAGCTCAATAATGTTGGAAGGAAGTTTACTGTCAAACAAATTTCCTTTCCAGTTTTTCCTCTTTTTTAAAACGCTAAATAGGTATGTTGTCATTGTTTACAATTTTTCCTGCCTCCATACTTCCTGGTTCCAGTCTGCAACGCTACCAAACACCGGCCGGCAAAGAGCAGTGGCATTGTGGACGGAATAGAAGACCTTAAAAGAAGCAGCCCAAAAGTTATTTATGTACCCCAAGAAGCCACGGCATCTTTTTGTTTTACTGTAGAATCGGGTAAAGAGGGCTTGAAGCTAATATTGTGCAAACAATGCTAACAGTGAATTAGAAGCAAATAGTTGGCGCAAACTAATTTTTTTAAATTACCAACAACTCTCATACAGAGAAATGTATTTATCCACTTATCAACTTACTGTGTATGACTCATTTTCACTTGTCATCTAAAACAGTGGCGTCCCCCCCACACACACACCCTTCCCCAATTGATCTAGAATCTTCTTGCAGCAATTTGTAACTGGCAACAAAACTCACAAAGGCGAGTGAGGGAGTGGCTGAGAGTGCACACTTGTTTTGATACATGTACTGCAGTACCTACGTTTGACCACCGGACTTTATTCTGATTTATTGCACCTTTAAATTCTGCTTTTAGGTGATTAAAGTTATCAGTAATATAAAACAGTGCAGAAGTTGTGTTTATCTTTCCGCATTAGAAGCCAACCAACAGTAGAAAGTAATTGACAGTTTCTTTGACTAGCATGGAAACCATATGCAGGATATTTAACATAAATGCATTAAAAAAAAAGGTTGGGGCTGGCTGACAGTAAGCTCCAGATGCTGAATGAGTCATATGGTGATGAATATTCATATTAGACTCATGGATCTTGAACTAAATGTGCTTTTAATCCAGCTTGTGCCATAAAATAAAGTTTTGGTTCATTTTCAATGTAGTGATTTGATTTACTATCACTTTTTCCTTATGCCAAACATTTCTGTTATACAGAACTGATGCAAACTGCTGCCTTAGCTAAACTTCTCAGTAGAGGATGTATTGTACAGAGTTCATGATAAGTCTGTTTGTATTGTGTCTTCTTTCTCCTGCAGACAGATAAATGATCTCTGGGATCCTTTTTTCATAATGCAGAAAAGTGCTATTTAACAGGGGTTACAATTACTGGAGCCTACTTTAACCATCTTTTCTTGATGTCACTGTCTTCTTCCATATCTGGTGTTACCTAAAGTCTTTGTTCTTGCTGCATGCTCTTTTGGCATGAAGGACCTAAGTGGCTGTGCAGTTTTGGTCTGTCTCACCAGTCATCTTTAGTTTTTAAAACTGTTCTGCAACCCATATATGACATTTTGTGTTTTGCCTGTTGCAGCATGCCAACACCTGCAGGGTTGCCTCTCTGTTCTGTAAAGCATTTTGGTTCCTCGGGTCCAAAACGACCAATCCCTTTCTGCTGTTTACCCCAAAAGTTTTAGCTCTGTGCACAGTCCTTGTCCAGTGCTGGCTACTTGGCTTTGCATGGTGCCGTCTGTTAGCTTAGACGTGTGTTTGTAAAGAGGGATGTTCTCTTTTTTCCAGCAAAGATGTCACGGAAATTAAGCTTGCCTACTGAGCTAAAGCCAGACTTGGGTAAGCCTTGACTTCGTGTCTCCAAACAGTTTATTTAAAAGGGGAAAAAATGGCGTTTGTTTTTTTTTACTTCTCTGACTGGACCTCACCACATGCCATTGGTCCAATTTCATCTGGCTTTTAGTCTCAAAATTGGCAAGCTGTGCAAATGTTCTTCTGAGTCTGCATGAGTTGAAAGTAGCACTGATCTGATTTGAGATCTGAACTTTACTGAGCTGATTCAAAGTCCAGTTTGATATAAATTCCCACTTGAAAAAAGTTTAGACCTGTGTATGTAGAACCTCAGATTCAGGAGGAGCAATGTGGTTTTCGTCCTGGCCGTGGAACACTGGACCAGCTCTATACCCTTAGGGGGATCCTGGAGTATGCGTGGCAATTTGCCCAACCAGTCGACATGTGCTTTGTGGATTTGGAGAAGGCGTTTGACCACGCCCCTCGGGGGGCCCTGTGGGGGGTACTCCGGGAGTATGGGGTACCAGGCCCTCTGATACGGGCTGTTAGGTCCTTGTATGACCGGTGTCAGAGCTTGGTCCGCGTTGCCGGCAGTAAGTCGGGCTCGTTCCCAGTGAGAGTTGGACTCCACCAAGGCTGCCCTTTGTCACCGATTCTGTTCATAAACTTTATGGACAGGATTTCTAGGCGCAGCCAAGGTGTGGAGGGCATCCGTTTTGGTGGCCAGAGGATCAGGTCTCTGCTTTTTGCAGATGATGTGGTCCTGTTGGCTTCATCAGAACGTGATCTTCAGCTTTCGCTGGAGAGGTTCGCAGCCGAGTGTGAAGCAGCTGGGATGAGAATCAGATCCTCTAAATCCGAGACCATAGTCTTGATTCAGAAAGGGGTAGAATGCCTTCTCCGGGTCAGGGATGAGGTCCTGCCCCAAGTGGAGGAGTTTAAGTATCTCGGGGTCTTGTTCACGAGTGAGGGAACACTGGAGCGTGAGATCGATAGGCAGATTGGTGCTGCGTCTGCAGTGATGAGGGCGTTGTACCTGTCTGTCGTGGTGAAGAGAGAGCTGAGTCAGAAGGCGAAGCTCTCGATTTACCGGTCGATCTACGTTCCTACCCTCACCTATGGTCATGAGCTTTGGGTAGTGACCGAAAGAACGAGATCGCGGATACAAGCTGCAGAAATTTGTTTTCTCCGAAGAGTGACTGGGCTCTCCCTTAGAGATAGGGTGAGAAGCTTGGTCATTCGGGAGAGACTCGGAGTAGACCCGCTGCTCCTCCACATCGAGAGGAGCCAGTTGAGGTGGCTCGGGCATCTGGTCAGGATGCCTCCTGGATGCCTCCCTGGTGAGGTTTTCCGGGCACGTCCAACCGGGAGGAGACCTAAAGGTAGACCCAGGACACGGTGGAGGGACTATGTCTCTCACCTGGCCATGGAACGCCTTGGGATTCCCCCGGAGGAGCTGGCCCAAGTGGCTGGGGAGAGGGAAGTCTGGGCCTCTCTGCTTAGGCTACTGCCCCGCGACCCGACTCCGGATAAGCGGATGAAAATGGATGGATGGATCAATTTCCCACTGGGATTAATAAAGTATTTTTGAATAGAATTGAATAGGATGCGTATGGTCTTTAGTGGGTGTTTTGAAAGAGGTCAGTGGTGCTAAGCTAATCTTTGCACACACCCCTCACTCTAACCCCTTCTGTCCACCAGAGCCGTCAGCAGCACGTCATAGCTGCTGATAGGAACCGCTGTGGTCAACAGAACCTTTTCCACTGGAGCCGTCAGCAGCCGTCAGCAGCGCGAGTCGGCCGCGTCTCAGGAGCAGCATGTCGCGGCCTTTACGCGCCGGTTCTATTTTCTATGCGTGACGCCTCTGAAACGGGTCAAGTTCGACATTTTGGGGGAAGGAAAGACAGGAAATTGGACGCGGAAACGGAGCGAAGCTCCCGAGATTTTCAGAATAAAGAAACGTACTTCCTTCCGGTTGCTTTATTTTTTAAAAAGTTACTAACTGTGCGGCCCCGTGAGAAGTTATCACCTAGCTAGCGGTCTCCTTTGTTTTTCAGGTCCGTATTGGCGATTATAAAATGGACAGAAGATAAAACACAAACCATGTTGTAGTTTTCTCCTGCTTGTTCTTGTTGTGTTTACTGACGAAGTCACTCGTGTGACTTCGTGCTCTGTCGGTGACAGCTGCTCCCCTGCTGCTTCGCGTCTCGTGGGAAGGGCCAAGCAGCAGCTTACGCGAGCAAGACGTGCTGCTGCAGTAACGTGCTGCTGACGGCTGTGGTGGAAAGAAGAGTTTAAGCTTCCTGTAACTTTTGCAGCTTTCTGTTTCTAATCTGTGTTCTTTCTGATTTTTCTTCTTTTCTTTCGTATCAATTCTTTGAATTTTAGGATGTTTCTTTTTGTAGATGTGCAAAACTTTCTTTTAAAGTAACAGAAAGGTTGAAGTAAAGTTCCGGTGCCAAGACATTCAAGTCCAGACAATATATGCATTTTTACTCCAGTGGACAACTTTATTAATCCAAAAACAAAATCTTAGTTTTTCTATTTATTTTTATGTGTTTTTTTAATTCTGTGCTTCCCAGGTGCTTTACCTCTCTTTGTTTTCCTCCTATTGTCCTCCTGTCCGTGTGCCCGCCACGGGGTGCTAACCCATTAGACCACCGGGACAACTCTTTTAGCCGCTCGCGCTCCTCCAGCGTCACCAGCATCGACAAGGAAGCGCGGGAAGCAGTCAGCTCCTTCCACTTCTGTGAGGGGTTCGCCCGGAAGGGAGATAGCACCTTGACACCCTGCCTTTATGTGGGCACCTCCCTGGGAACTTTGCTGGTCTTGGCTCTCACGTTGCCACCAGCTGGGGAGCAGCGGCAACTGCAGCCGGTTATTATTTCACCAACAGGTGTGTGTGGAGGAAGTAGTAGAAATAGGCTGAGGGGCAGCTGAAGAAATAAATATCTCTGTGCAAAGTTGGAATAAATATAAAATGTTTTGTTCCATTGCCAGGTGTGTTGGTGCGGCTGAAAGGGAGTATCATGCGGATGGCTTTCCTGGACTCCACAGGCATCCTGCTGACATCTGCATTTGAACCATGGTTCGAACCCAACGTCACAGCGGATGAAGAGAGAGAAAAGGTCCGCAAGCGTCGACCCGTCTCCGTGTCGCCCTCCACCACCCAGGACTTCAACGAGAGCCAGTTCGCTGTGGTGTGCTCTGAGAAACAGGCCAAAGTCATTTCCCTCCCCTCCCAGACCTGCATCTATAAGCACAGCATCACAGAGACCTCCTTCATTCTACGGGCTGACATCGTGCAGATGAACCCAGGCGTGTGCGTGGCTTGCTTTTGTGCCAACGGCCACATAATGACCCTCAGGTAAGAAACGGTTTAGGGTCAGAAATAAAAGCGGTGATGTAAAAACTTCCGTGGATGAATATTTACTATGGATTAACTTTTGGCGTCAACCTGATTCAGGTTAGCTGCCATAGCTAATCGATTTTAGTAAATGCAAATGTGGCTGGAAATCTTGAGACATCAGTGTGACATTGCTTTTCAGTATTATTGAATACATGTGTCTGCAGCACGATTAGACACTCATTTATATAGTTTATCAGCAAAGAAAGTAGATTTGGGGGTGACTTGCTCTTTAAGACAGGGGCGGGGTTTACAGGTGGCTACTTGGGCTTAGGCCATCGTTGTTTTCTCAATGGCCCTCAATCTAAATTTTTCTTTTGCGAGTGGAAAAACATACTTATATAGACACACACACACACACACACACACACACACACACACACACACACACACACACACACACACACACCTGTTAAGTTGTTTAACCTTTAGAATTTAAAACAAATCATTTGGTGTCGATTCAAATCTGAGAAACAAAAACATGACAAATTCCATCTTGCTTCGTTTATTTATTTTTTATCCTTTTTTTTTACTGAAACAATGCCAAAGTTGAAGGATTCTAAAAGTATTATTGATTTGTTTAATTTTAAAATTGATTCTGGATTTTTATGCTGTCACCATTGGTTACCATGAAAATAATGCAGCACTTTTTAAAACCCTTCTGGTTCTGTGAGAGTTCACGGAGTGGCACAGCGTTGCTGAAGCCGTCAATGTTGAGTTCTTCAGAGTGATCTGTGGCGGATATAAAAAAATTATCTGATCAAGATTTGATCCCCAGACTCCCAGGTGAAAGTCACGCATGCTAATCAGTCAGCCAAACGGAGATCTTCCTTGTCCAAGTAGCCAGGGCGCATGGTCAATCGGGTCACAGTGACAGGACACACACACACACACACTGTCACAGACGCATGACATGACATTCTCAGCAGCAGCACTGCAGGTGCTCTCCATGTTCAACATGTGTGTAAGCCAGGTCCTTAGTTAACTTAAAGTTGCGCACATTTTTCCACTAAGTTTTCTTTCATAAATCCCAAAGTTTGCGTGGAAAGTTGCTTACGCAGTTTTCCGACCCCGTTTTGTGTGTAAGCTAGCTTTATAAATGAGGCCCCTGCTATTCACAACAAATCCACTAGAAAACTTTTAAATGATTTGAAACATTTAAGTAATTTTGCAAATTACTGTAGGAAATCCACAGTTGTATAGCAGGTAACTCTATCAGTGAGAAACAGAAATGAAAAACGTCTTTTATTGAATACAAAATGCATAATTTTCTGTGTTTTTTTTTGAGGCATTAAGATTCTGTATTTAAAACTGAGCAAGATATTTTACTCATTTTCTACCAAATTGGGACAAATAGTTTATGACTGTGTTCCCTTTTGCCTAACTTAAAAATCAAAAACACAGAATATAAACATTTCGTTTTAAGGGTCAAGTTGATGTGGTGGTCCTCTTTTTGCTGTTTCACAGGTGAGATGGTAAAAGTGAATCTGAACCTAAACCAACCATTTGCCACCAAAACTCAAACCCAATTCTCTAGCGGGTTGTGATTTTGTTGGCAGTGAGGCAGGCACACACACACACACGCACACACACACACGCACACACGCACACACACACACGCGCGTGCGCGCACAGCAGGTTGATTTTCCTGCAGTGTGTGACGCGGTATAATTGAAAGAGGCTGTATTAGTGTGTTTGTCCTCATCAATCCTTATTTCCCAGCAGTGACAGATCATGTATCCATACGGGTGTCTGACAAAGCAAAGCTGTCCAGCTGTCTCCTTGTCAGTGTGCATTTCTGTGTGAACATGGACGTGTTTGTCTACCCTGAGATCTGTTCTCAGAGCTGTGGAAGATTAGAAGATGTAGCATGTTTGGGGGAATCGTTCATCACGATTAAAACCTGAAAGCCCAGCTTCTCAGTCAATAACTAAATCCTCCGTTCTGTGCCTCCTGTCCACCCAGTGTGCCGGGACTGAGACCGCTCATGGATGTCAACTACCTACCTTTGACGGACATGCGAATAGCCAGGACGTTCTGCTTCACCAACTTGGGCCAGGCCATGTACCTGTGCTCCCCTACTGAGATCCAGAGGATCACGTACAGTCAGGAGACATGTGAAAACTTACAGGTGAGTTATCCTGTGACACGCCTCACATGTGCACGACAGAGCTGCTGCAGATCTAATGGACCTGCTTAGTGATACAGAAGCATGTGTTGATGTTTCAGGAGATGCTGGGTGAACTTTTTACTCCAGTGGAGACACCAGAAGCACCCAACAGAGGCTTCTTCAAAGGCCTGTTTGGAGGAGGAGCTCAGTCGCTGGACAGAGAGGAGCTATGTATGCTGGAGTTGCTTGTGAGATCAGTTTTAGTTTAGTTAGTTGTGCCCTACGGGTGTGACCATGTGTTTTCTGTATCGCTCAGTTGGTGAGCTAGCAGCTGGAAAAGCGTCCCGGAGTCTGGCCCAGCACATTCCTGGCCCTGGCGGTATCGAAGGGATGAAGGGGGCTGCATCAGGAGTGGTGGGAGAGCTGGCTCGTGCTCGGATAGCGTTGGATGAAAGAGGACAGAAGCTGGGAGAACTGGAGGAGAGAACGGCTGCCATGATGGCCAGTGCTGACTCTTTCTCCAAACACGCCCACGATGTAAGAGAATATTTAAAACGTTCTGGAGAAAAATGTGTTGAACAAGACGTTTTGTTCTCCTTCATCAATTTTCTTTTTGATTTAAAATGTTGCTAATGATTCATTATTAATAATAACATCAAACACAATGAAGGATAAAATTGTAGTCAGAAGGGAAAATGCTACTTTAGTGATGTTTACAGCTACAGTATGGTGCTCTTACAGTAATCCATAATTTAAACCTTTATCAAATAAAAAAGGGAAAACGAACATAATGATCGCAACATATTACTTACTGACAGTCTCTGTCCACTAGAGGGCAGTATAGAGCTGCAGGGATTCTCTCGGTGGTGACTCGATTAACAAACTAATTAGCTGTGTTATAATAAACAACCCTCTCACCTCCACCTTCTCCGTTTGTAGATGATGCTGAAGTGTAAAGACAAAAAATGGTACCAGTTCTGAGAATTGACTGAGGCGGAGGCCGTTAGAGCTCTGGAGACTGATTTGATTGACCTTCCATCGGCTCATCTGGACTCAATGTGACTCCCATCCATCCGTCTGTTCATCCAGATGTCCCTCCAAGCCGTCCTCACTGTCACACTTGGGATTTTCTTCCCCAGCACAATGTCGAATACTGTTTTTACCTCAGCCTGAGAGTGGAACTGAGGGGTGGATGGACATCCTCAGAGAGAAGAAATGTTTTATTTTTTTGTCATTCTTTTTTTAATGTTCATGTCTGTTTCTGTTCAGCCTCCGTGGTAGCAGATTGGCCCGAGCACCCGGAGATTCCTCATTCTCATTTTTGCCAAAATATCCTTTAAAGTCACCACTCTGTACCTTTATGGCCAATATTCAAACTAATATGGCTGAGAATATCTAATGAAGTGACGAAGAATTGTTATGATAGACAATGATTTACCTGAATCAGTATATATATATATATATATATATATATATATATATATATATATATATATATATATATATATATATATATATATATATGTACACACACACACACACATATATATATATATATATATGTATGTGTGTGTGTGTGTGTGTGTGTGTATACTGTATATATATATATATATATATATATATATGTATATATATGTATAATACATATGTATATATATGTATAATACATATATATATATATATATATATATATGTGTGTGTGTGTGTGTGTGTGTGTGTGTGTGTGTGTGTGTGCAATGCTGTATTTATTTGTAGACTTTTGTCCTTGAGTGACAAGTATGAAAGAAAAGGACAAAGTATCAGAAAGATGGAGGGAGAGGGTGAAGACGAGGGAGGCACCGGTGACTCGAGCTTCAAACACTCCAGAAGGACGCTCACTGGATATTTCATCATCTCACTCAAACTTTAAACTCTCCTCTGTTTCTGAGGTGTTCATGTCGTTCCCAACAGAGTGTGTTTGTGTGTGTAAGGTAGAAAGAATGTGTGTGTCCCTTTGTCTTTCTGTTGTTTATTGTTGTTTTTCTCTGTATCATTGGAAAGATTATTTTTCTAAAGTTGTGAAAATGGAGTTTCTAGGGGCTTAATGTCTCGTCTGACGAAACAAATTCATTTCTTCTAATGAAAAGGGCTGGAAACCTTAAGGAGGGCATTGATACGGCAACATCAAATCTCCTTTTCCTTATGCTTTCAACTTTCTGATGTCACAAATGTGTTGCAGTTAATCAAATCTGTGAATTTTGGTCGATATTAGTTCTGTGGAAAAGTTACAAGAAAGTAATCTATTACCTGTGGTAGATTGCCTTTTGAATAACGTCAGTTTGGGGAATTGGAGATTAGTTCTGAGTGGGTTAATGAGCTTTCAGATTATTTGTGCAGTAAACAAAACATCCCAAGAATCAAATTTGTTGTCTGTTTTTAAGAAGGCAGGGAATACTGCAGCTATAGCTGTCATTTATGCGTGCAAACCTTCCATTTAATAACACCATTAGCATATTTCTGTGGATAGGTCAAAATCTATTTCATTCAGTCATTAGAACAGCCACCAGTGCAAAGAAAAAGATAATCTCTTAAAATGGCTCTAATCTAAGACATTTTATGCATTTTTAAAACATTTCAGATTCCATGGTTCTTAACATAGAATTAAGCGGTCATTGCACAGAAAATTAGCAGCGCAGCTAGCATGCTGGAATTTTATCATTTTCGACAGAAAAATCCTGAAATGTGAAAATTATTTCTGTGTTAATGTTTGCAAAACCAACAATGAAATATTTAAGATTGGAATTATTTTCAAGCCTCTTTGTGACTAGTTGTTTGCTCATTGGATTAGAACTAATCTGTTTCTCCAAACTGAGGCTGTTCAAAGATATCTACAACAGGTGAGATGACTGTTAAACTTTCCACAGGAACTTCCTTTAACCAGCCCTTTGGTCTGGCTTCACTCAGACTAGCCGCTAGCTCATCAATCCAGTCAGAACCAATCTCTATTCCTCCACATCAAAGCCATTCAACAAGCTGTCTAAAACAGACGAGATCTTAAATGTTCCTACGGTTTTCCCAGAACTCCATCTCCGAAGGTGTGTACTATCCCTTTAAATACATTTGCCACATTTTAGGGAATTTAGGCATTTCCAACACTTTAGTATTGACCTAAACTACATCTTCTTTGTAAATGTGAGGATTTAGAGTGCAATAACTGAGTTACTTTGTGTTTTCAGGGAAGATCTGTGTGAATTCACTCCCTTCGGTTGGTTATCAGAGTCATTCACCGTCATTGTTCCTCCGTCAAACCTTTATTTGTATATAAGTAAATAGTTTGACAATCTTTGACCAGCTAGAAAGTAAAAACATTAGGGTTGCACAAGAAACATAAAAAAAAGAGGAGACAGGCCATATTTTTTCTGACGCCAAAGAGTTACTTTAGCCTTCCCATTGCATTATCACAAGGCCCGGAGTCCAGGAACCAGGTGGGATCTGGTAACGCTGAAGCAGTTTAGCTCCACACAGCCAGCTGCAGGAAGAGGGTTGCGTGTATTTTGGATTTCCATTACCTTCACTCCTCATCAGGATTTCTGAAATGAAAAGTAAAATGCTGTTTTGACCATAAAAAGTACTATTTCAGTTCATCTCAAATGTCTTCAGTGGTCAATAAGTTAGTGGTTTTGACCCACTTTTTAAAATTTTCACGGTGTTTGTGCGGATGGGTGTTTGTGTGTCTGTTTACTGGGTGAGTTTGTGCTCATCTACATCAGATGTAGTTTGTGTTCTGGTTGTTTTTGTGTCCAGTTGATTGTCTGACAGATGATGGTGATTAAAGCAACCAACAGCTGACTTAATGATCAAAGCGAGATGTTCTCGTGTGTTTGGTTGTTCCCTAAAAAAATCAGACGTCCGTTGGTTTCAGTACAGAATTACTCCTGTGTTCTGTGTGCAGCTTGGATGTTTGGTCGGAAGTTTGAACAGTTTTCTTTCTTCGAGATGAAGATTGGAAGTTTTCAGGAACAAAAAGCCTTTATGTTAACTTTTCCCAATTGTGTTGTCTCTTAAATTATTTTTGTCAATGTCTTTATTATTATTTCCATATTTTTTCATCTCTGAGTGGTTTGTTGCATAATCTGTATCCTTACCTGACACAATCCACACACTCGGACAACATGAGGGAGTCCTGTCTGTTTGCCACATGCTTCCTTTCTGTTCTGGAGTCTACCTTTACAGTGGGTTGCAGTATTTATTTTCTCATTGTAGCCGATTTTCTTGTACAGTTTTATGCAAATTTCACATGGATGTTTATGAATTTATCTGCTGCCACAAAACGTTTAGAAACTCTGTAGATAGAAATTACTGTGCAATGGAAAATAAAAGTGAAAAAAGCATTTTTTTTTCATATTTTTCATCATAAATTGAGGTAAAGTTCGGACAGATAATTAAAATAGCTTCACATTAGATAGAAGATGGAAGATAAGAATGTGTAGCTAATTAGGAAGCAGGTAGACCTCAAATCTAAAATAAAAGCAATAAAAATCATGGTTTAACCTTTAAAAACATGCAAAGCTGTTCAGGTAAACATGTTTTAGTGACTCCTACAGAGCATCATTATTTCTAGAGTTCCCTACAAAATTCTTTAAAATATATTTTTCAGTTTGAGAAATAAAAACATAGCTCACTGAGTATCCAGTGTGATTTTGTGGAATTTAAAGACAGTTTAATTTCTTTTATTTATGCTCTGAACCCTTATGAACTGAACCAGAGCAGAAAACACGTTTCACGTCTGATCTAAGATGTTTGATTGTTTTCTGAGTGAAACACTTATTTATAAAAAAAATGTTTTACCCAGCATTTAGACTTTACACAACACCTGCATGACTGACCCTCCATGTGGATCTGTTAGCTCTTTGTTTAAAAATAATCCTAAACATACACTAGAGGGCAGCAAATACACACCAAACATCAGGTAATGCACATAAAGCGATGCAGAGTGCCAGGCAAAATATTACAAGCTCATGAGTCAGAAGCACATTTAAATCTTCTCAGGTTTGCAGTTCACATGCTAATACGTTAATTCCAGAGCAAGTTCACCTAGAAACATTGTACTTATTTTTGAAATACGATCAGCCACTGAGTTTCACATGCAGGCTGAACATGAAAACATGTCTTCTACCCCCATCGCCTACTTTAGCAGTTGAAAGTAAGTAGACGAGGAAACGCTCAGGTCAGAAAAACCTCATCTGCCACACATTCATGTACTCACCCATGTTGGTTTGTGACGAGGAAGGCTGTTGTTGTTAGCTCCCAAGCAAGCACGTCATGGCTAGTATGCTAACTGTTAGCATTAGCAACTCCACCACATGCCAAAGCTCATTTAGACTTGTTTTGTGGAGATAAATCATCAACATTGCAGAACAAACGGAGTCAGTGGGAGAGTCGCGTTGCTGTTATCCAATCAGAGGTGAGACGCTCCAGTATCATCAATAATCATAACCCTAAATCCTTCCGATGGCTTCCATTATCAAGACTTTTAAAGCAAAGGTTTCTGTTTTCTTCTGTTTTGTTCCTCCCATAGTAACAATACCTCACCGGTCCTGATGCTGTGAAGAACGTCTCCTGTATAGGTGCTGCAGGAACAAGTGCGTAACAATAAACATCTTTTTCTTGTTGCTGACCTAGTTTTAGTTCCTTTTGTAAATTGTCATCGTAATATTTAACGTGTTGCTTCCACATTTTGTCTAGAAACAACTTCTGCTTCTGTCGGTGAAGAAATGGGCACACCCCTTCAGTTTGAGGAAAACTACAACAATCCACTTTGGTAGTGGTTGCATTCAAACTAGCCATTAGCTCATCGATCATGTAGCACAAATCTGTTTATTAAACGGAGATCATTCAGGAAGCTAAACCGACACTAAACAATCAAAAATAGCTTGATAATTAGAAAATCAGGAGCAAAGACAGTAAATAAAAAGAAATCATGCTGTATATGTTTTTTCTCCTCTGGCACTCACAGAGCACAGTCGCTTCTGCTTTGCTCCCTTATCTTTTTCCCAAGGCTCTTTTTGTCCCGTCTCCTACAGAGTGCTTCTCTGCATTTCCTCTGGAAATCACTATTTTTCAGAAATGGATTTAATTAATTGGTCATTCAACGCGATCGATACGATTTTTTCTACGATGAGAACGGAGGAGGGGGCTCGCGCTTGAAGTGGAATATCATCTGTCTCTCTCAGCTGTCCATTGAGGACGTCGAAGATGTGTGGATATTTGGCCTGATGATCACTGGATTTCTTCTGATTGGAGTGGGAGGATATCTGGTTTTCCGAAAAATTGGGATGACGGGAGTGATTGGAGGGCGACCCGCAACCTTTGACGGCACCGTCCGTGCGGAGACCTCACAGACTGGGACGTTACTCGAGGTGAATCGCAAGCTGGACAATGTCTTAGCTGCTTTACCGGTGTTAGTGCGCAAAATGGATGTCATCTCGGAGAGGGTCACCGGACGGTGTGGAGATGTTTAATCACCGAATTGGCTTCACTGGAGGACTTGAATGATCAATACAAACTTTAAGGCAGAGAGGAAAATTATCTCTGCCTGACCCAAACAAAGTTCTGTTATCCAATCTGACGCCATAAGCAGCCTTGGAGTTGTGTGCAAAAACCCCCACGATGGAAGGAATGCAGACAGATGCTGTGAACCCCCCCCCCTTCAGATTGTGGTCTCTGCATCGAGGTCATCAAGATGGAGGCACTCACTGTGCTCTGTGCTTTCCCGTGACCTCCCTCCCACCTGTGGATTCAGTTGGCCGAGCGCCACACAGGCTGCTCCCGCTGAGGAAACCAGGGTCCCCCCCGGGGGTCTCATGTTGTGAACTGTGACGTTCGTGCTTATATGTTGGGTGTTTTTTTGCATAGTAGGGCTACACCCTGCCAGTGTAACTCTGTTAATGCCTTTTTCTCCCTTCCCGAACTCTCCTCATGTAATCCCCTCTTCATCTATTGAAATGAGCGCCGTTATGGCTGCTCTCATGGTCTGCCTGTATCTGTCCTGTCTATATGTGTGTGTGTAATATTGGTCAGGCTGTTCTGTGGAGTCAAGTTCCTATGCTCTGGTTCGCTGGAGCGCTAGCAATAAAATTCTCTGATTCTCTCTGATTCTCTGATATGGGAGTGATGAAGCAGAGGAGGGTTTTACATTATTATATTAGTTTGAATTTTGAAGAATGTATAATTAAGCTAACACTAATCTCTTATTAGAAAGGCTGAGACACTTTATGCTTTTATGTGTTGGGTAAGTCAGACCTGTGTAGCGTAATGGTTGTTGGCTCTTTTATGAAAGATGAACCATTCTACATAATAATCTGGAATATTAATTTTTACAAATTAATAACCAAATGTTATAGAGATAAGAAGAAAGAAGACGTGGTGCTACGGTCCACGTAGGTGAGGTCTCTCTATATTACTTGGATCCTGGTGAGCATAGGTCTGAAGTGGAGTCCTCTCCTTTCTATGATAACATATCTTTTGCTCTCTCCCCAGCGACGGTGGATTGGGTTACGTTCAACGGTCCGACCGTGGTTCGCGTGGGTGTGGTGAACAGAGTGCTGCGTGAGCTGTCGTCGGATCCCGACCTTCAGTTTCGACCAGTGTCTTACTCCTGGTCCTCCGCTGACTCTGTGGTGATATTCATTATAGGCATAAACATCTGCTTGATCTGGGCTATGTTCTTTCTCCAAAACCGTCGTTTCTTCGCTGAATTGAAACTTCTGGAGACATCGATCGGTGATGTTAAAGGACGCCTGGCTCGGACCTTGGCACCGCGTCATGAAGCACCGGCTGCCCAGGCGACTGAGCCGGGGCCAGTCGGATCCTCTCCTCCTCCTCCTCCGCCAGTCGAGACGTAGAAGGTGGAGGATCCCGGTTACCAGACTTGTTGGTTCCACGATTTCTATCTCAGGTTACACAAATTTGTTTGTTTGTGAGTGTGCATGGTTGTCTTTCCTGTTATACATCAGGTGCAGACTTGGGGTGTGTTGAGATGGACATGCTGTGGGCTCCTGGAGTCAGGTAAACGGCCAGGTAACAGTGAGTGGGTTAGGCCACATAGTACTATTCTCCCAAATTTTGTTTTTTTTTTTATCTTTACTAATCATAATTCCTTATGGGTACATTAACATGAAAGTGATTATTAACTCCACTGATTTATATTTTAGTATTGATTTACATTTCTGTCTTTTTATAGTGTCTTTGACAGGTTGATTGAAACGTGAACGTTATGATTTTCTACATCGATTTACCTTACAGGGCTATAACCAATTTTGCCGCTATCCTGTCAGTGTGTATTTCATGTGAGGATTCACTGATACCAGACAGGTTTCTGTCATTTTCTGCTGTTCGCATCATCCTTTTTGCATCTCACACAGAGAGGGCTGCATCCATTTCTTCACTTAAAGGGTAATTCACATAAAACTTACACATACTACAACAGGTGCTCATAGAGTTAGGTTTTTATTTGTTTGAGGACATGAAACGCAATCTTGTCGTGTCTACATTGAAGTGCCTGCACTGTGCTCTCTCTCTCTCTCCTCTGCTGAGCTCGTGAGGATCCTGCTTCTTGGGGGTGGACCCGTGACTCGTCATCTGAATTGACTGCTCCTGGGTGGTGCTCCGGCTCGTTGGGCCTGGACGTCCGTGGTCCCAGCATGGCTGCTGGGACACCTCACTCGCTGGGATTACTGCCTACTGCTCTTATAACAGTTGTTATTTTAAGCTTGCTCAAATAGACCTTGTGTTGGATGTGCTAAGATTGAGGATGATGTAATTATGAATGCGTGCATGCAGGTGTCTGAGATTGCTTCAGGGAGAGAAAAGGTGTCTGAGTGAAAAATGATGTTTTGCAATTAAACTTTAGTTCTTATTAGAAAAACAGCATCAGAACGCTATCTATCGTGTTCTGCCTCACCGTACTTAGGACCCTCTTTAGATCCGGACCCTGGAGGATGTGTTATCCAGAAGACACCTTGGCTGGCAGAGAAGACGAAGGTGTGTAGCGGTCCAGTCCCGGGTTGACCTCGGTACACGTTGCTGAAGCGTTTATGCAGATGCGCTTTCTCAAGTTTAAATTAACTCAGAAATCAAAAGACTCTGGGACGAGTCTGCGTTAGCTGCTTGCATTTCGGCTATTCTGTCTGGCTTGACAGAAATAGCGTGGGGGACAAAAGAGCCTGCAGGGCTCTTTTCCCCGTGGCGTTCGTTCCGCACTTCCTCTCTCTTTCGTTCTCACTCTCGTTCTGACTAACTTACCAAAACCACTTCTCTTCCCCAAAGCAAACTTGTTGTGCGTCAGAGCAAATGTGTTTTGAGTTACTGTGGATACGGACCTGTGTGAGGAAGTGTGAAGGTCATCGCTAAACATCTTCAAAAACATTATTTAATTAAGTATACTGATTAATTATAGTTCATTATGATTACCCAAAACATAATAACCATTCATTTGATTAAAATACATTTATAATGAGCAAAGTGATCAAATGATTATTTAGCATTAATAAACAAAGAAAGCGTAAGACTCTGTTTTATTATGACTAGACTGTGTGAGAAGTCCTTCTTCTGGAGATGCAGGTGTTCAGCTGTTGTGGAGTCCTTCAGACTTGCTGGCGCTTAGGTCTTAATCTGTGGGTGAAGGTGCTGCATGACCCAGCTTTGACCCAGCCGGGCAAATACGACCTTTGGCACAGAAACCCCTAATAGAAAATCCTTAAGATTCACGATACAACTGCCCTCTCCTTTATCCCTGTTAGTGGTGAGTGTTTTAATCTTGTCTTTCTCCCAAAAAAGACAACAATCGGACCAAAGAATGTGATCATTTTGTATCCTAATGTGTTTTTAACCCCAAGATGAGAGTGTGTCTGTGGGAGGCTGAAGGGTAGATTAAGGAGGGAGAGCAGCCAAACACAAAGGAAGGCGAAAGGGTTAAACGAAGAGAGAAAACATGTTTTGTGCAATTTGGCTGAAGCTATGAAGAGAAGGTCACTGGGCAGAAAGGTTTGCTGGTGCATACTGTTTGAACTACTGACTGAGTGAAAAATAAGGTCAGACAGTCCAGAGCTGGCATGCTGCTCAGCAAACGATATGTCAGTGGGACTGTTGCCGTGGTGACGACGGGAAACATGAATGACCCGGGCTGTGTCTGAGCAGCAGGACTCACTGTGTCACCAGATAGGGATTAAGATGTTCTTCAGCTTGTTTTTTCAGTAAGAAATTAGATTTTTTTCAATTATATTTCGCATCGAGGCTGCATCAGAACACACACATTGGTAAACCCATGTGTCTTCATAGCAACAATCTGGAGCTTTATTTATAAATCTGTAAAAGTAAATGTTAACCGGCCTTCTTAGGGTTCTACGACCCCCCAAGGTGCTTCACAACACAATCAGTCATTCATCCATTCACACACACATTCACACGCTGGCGGGGATGAGCTACGATGTAGCTACAGCTGCCCTGGGGCGCACTGACGGAGGTGAGGCTGCCGAGCACAGGCACCACCAGTCCCTCCGACCACCACCAGCAGGCAAGGCGGGTTAAGTGTCTTGCCCAAGGACACATCAGCAGAATTCTCTGGTCGAAGCCGGGATCGAAATATATATATATATATATATATATATATATATATATATATATATATATATATATATATATATATTCGTCTTCATCTTCCTCCGCTTATCCGGGTCCGGGTCGCGGGGGCAGCATCCCAACTAGGGAGCTCCAGGCCGTCCTCTCCCCGGCCTTGTCCACCAGCTCCTCCGGCAGGACCCCGAGGCGTTCCCGGACCAGATTGGAGATGTAACCTCTCCAACGTGTCCTGGGTCGACCCGGGGGCCTTTTGCCGGCAGGACATGCCCGAAACACCTCCCCGGGGAGGCGTCCAGGAGGCATCCTGACCAGATGCCCAAACCACCTCAACTGGCTCCTTTCGATCCGGAGGAGCAGCGGTTCTACTCCGAGTCCCTCCCGAATGTCCGAGCTCCTCACCCTATCTCTAAGGCTGAGCCCGGCCACCCTACGGAGGAAACTCATTTCGGCCGCTTGTATCCGCGATCTCGTTCTTTCGGTCATTACCCAAAGCTCATGACCATAGGTGAGGATTGGGACGTAGATCGACCGGTAAATCGAGAGCCTGGCTTTCTGGCTCAGCTCCCTCTTCCCCACGACAGATCGGCTCAGCGTCCGCATCACTGCAGATGCCGAACCAATCCGCCTGTCGATCTCCCGATCCCTCCTACCCTCACTCGTGAACAAGACCCCGAGATACTTAAACTCCTCCACTTGAGGTAGGACCTCTCCCCCGAGCCGGAGTTGGCAAGCCACCCTTTTCCGGTCGAGAACCATGGTCTCAGATTTGGAGGTGCTGATCCTCATCCCAGCCGCTTCACACTCGGCCGCGAACCTACCCAGCAAGAGTTGAAGGTCAGAGCTGGATGAAGCTAGGAGGACCACATCATCCGCAAAAAGCAGAGACGAGATTCTCCTGCCACCAAACTCGACACCCTCCACACCACGGCTGCGTCTAGAAATTCTGTCCATAAAAGTGATGAACAGAACCGGTGACAAAGGGCAGCCCTGGCGGAGTCCAACCCTCACTGGGAACAGGTCCGACTTACTACCGGCTATGCGGACCAAACTCACGCTCCTCTGGTAAAGGGACTGAATGGCCCTTAACAGAAAGCCACCCACCCCATACTCCTGGAGCGTCCCCCACAGGGTGCCCCTGGGGACACGGTCATAAGCCTTCTCCAAATCCACAAAACACATGTGGATTGGTTGGGCAAACTCCCATGCCCCCTCCATCACCCTTGCAAGGGTATAGAGCTGGTCCACAGTTCCACGACCAGGACGAAAACCACATTGCTCCTCCTCTATCTGAGATTCAACTATCGATCGGACCCTCCTCTCCAGTACCCTGGAGTAGACCTTTCCAGGGAGGCTGAGGAGTGTGATCCCCCTATAGTTGGAACACACCCTCAGGTCACCCTTCTTAAAGATGGGGACCACCACCCCGGTCTGCCACTCCCTAGGAACTGCCCCCGATGACCACGCAATGTTGTAGAGACGTGTCAACCATGACAGCCCTACAACATCCATAGCCTTGAGATACCCAGGGTGAACCTCATCCGCCCCCGGGGCTCCGCCGCTGTGTAGTTTGACTACCTCAGCAACTTCTGCCCCCGAGATCGGACAGTCCATCCCCAGGCCTCCCAGCTCTGGTTCCTCCTCGGAATGCGCGTAGGTGGGATTGAGGAGCTCCTCAAAGTATTCCTTCCACCGTCCGACTATAGCCTCAGTTGACGTCAGCAGCTCCCCATCCCCACTGTAAACAGTGTGAGCTAGTTGCTGCCTTCCTCTCCTGAGGCGCCTGACAGTTTGCCAGAACCTCTTTGGAGCCGATCGATAGTCTTTCTCCATGGCCTCACCAAACTCCTCCCACGCCCGAGATTTTGCCTCGGCAACTGCCACTGCTGCACCCCGCTTGGCTATCCGGTACCTGTCTGCTGCCTCCGGAGACCCACAGACCAGCCACGCCCTGTAGGCCTCCTTCTTCAGCCTGACGGCTCCCCGAACCTCTGGTGTCCACCAGCGGATACGGGGGTTGCCACCACGACTGGCACCGGCCACCTTACGACCACAGCTAGCAACAGCCGCCTCGACAATCGCAGAGTGGAACAAGGCCCACTCGGACTCAATGTCCCCCACTGCTCTCGGGACGTGGTCAAAGCTCTGCCGGAGGTGGGAGTTGAAGACCGTCTTGACAGGTTCTTCTATATATATATACATATAATCATATTATCTATCTATCTATCTAGATAGATATCAGCGACAGCAACAGACTGAGTGGGGCTCAAACCTGCAACCTTCTGATTACGGGGCGAGCGCTTAACTCCTGTGCCACCTTCGCCAACTCTAATCTCTGCATGTTGAGGAAAAAGACTCCACAGCTCTGTTTTCTGTTTCAAGCAGCTTATTTCTCTCACAAACACAAAAAGTGAAGTCCAACAATTATTTTTAATGGTTTGCAGGGATGCATGAAAGCAACAGCACCATGGAATGCACACAAAACAAAACGCAGCATGACCAGTTTCACTTTGCTGTTGTGTTTGGGTGTGAAATACCACAGAGCAAATTGACACAAATTGAGATTATGAGTATGTGTGCAATTACAGCAAGCACTGAAGTAAAGTTTAATCAGTCTGGTTCTTTCAGCCGTGACTAAGACATGGAAAAGGATTTGATGGTCGTGTCTCATCTTCTGCAGATGTTGCTGACACGACTGAACTTGTCCAGTATCTCTGATGTGCACAAATTCTTCACTAATAATTTATTCAACTCCAGATGGCACAGAGAACCAGTTTCACTCCAATTAGGAACTATTTCATGTGTTTTTCATTTCTTATTTGCTTCTGTTTATTTTTCTGCATAATGAACAGTTCAGATGCGTTTGACCTGCTGAGCCAAAGTGCCTCTTTGATAGAAAAACAAACTCTAATCGTGTCATGGTTGTCATCTTGAAGCGTCTTATGCAAGACTGTGTGTCTGAATTCTTGAATATTTTACTTATCAGAATGGTGAATGCAGATTTTCTCTGTTTTTCCTAGAGAAGGAACATTTGAATGTGCAGGACTTGCCGTGTGTCAGCACAAAAGAAATGAATCTTTCATGGCTGGTTTTGAACTGCTGCAGCGGCGAGTGCCAGATAGTTTCCATGAGTGACAGCTCTGCAATTTAATCAGCGCTCGACTGGGAAAAGTTTTTTTTTTAAGTTCTTAATCCCTCCAGCAATTGTGCTTAACTGATTCTTGTTAATTAAGGTTTTATTATTTGTGCAATAATGGTTTTTCTAGTGTTTAAATTTAAAGACCAATTGCAATAAAGAGATTTCTGTCAGAAACCAGTGCAAACAGCTGAGACGCTCTCGGGTGGCGAACCATCTGTCAGCCACTTTCATGCAACCTGGATACCACACAGGTTCATTGAGACTGCTCCCTGTCTGCTATGATGTGTTTGATCATACCAGGAGATCCAATCTGCACCTTGATGAATAATTAACAGGAACAACAAGGTTTAACTCGCCTGTATGGCAACAAAAACTCAGGGAAAGCCTGTCGCTGTAACTCTTGTAGTAGACCAGATTTTTGGATGGATTGGTGTCTTTTTTTCCCACAGCTGTGGTTTTCAGACTGACCAATACCTAAATGCATTCTCCAGTTTTTGCCTAATGATAAATGATGCTCTCATGAAAGAACAACAGGGTAAAACATAACACAACAACAAAATGTTTGAAATATAACTTCCTGAAAGACTTGCTCTGTTTGAATAATTGGTTATGACAACCACAGACATCATATATGTAGACGAGAAATGGACTGGCGCTGCCTATTGGAGCTGGTGCAGCAGCAGGCCGCCATCTTGGATGGGTTCCCGTTTTCCCCCAGTGCATTTATTTCTCCTGAAGAAGGAGGAATGATTTTATTATGATTTTTCATGAAATCAGACATATTTTTGTCTTGATAATAAAAAACAATCATAATAAAATAAAAAAAATAATATAAAACGCCAACAGGCAGGCTAGAAAAGTCGATAGTAATCTCATGTGATCTGTTTTTAATCGTCCACTTGTTACAAACGTAGACTGCACAAAAATTGGACATAGTTGCCCACTCTGCATTGACCCCAGTTGGGTTTGGAGAGCGAGGAACCAACCCAATATGGTGGCAATGCTGTTACACTCTCTAGCGCCTAATGGCGGATCTACATATTCATGTGTATGTTTACATCCAACAGGATTGTCTGATTGTTGCTTTGACCAATGCTCTAATCTCCTGCCTAACCTGGTGGAGGTGCTGCATTTTGCTGTCACTGGTTACATAAGATCTAACTTCCTACAAATGACTGTAAAATTTATGGTGGTTTACAAATGCTTACGAATTAAAATACATGAGTAGCTATAAAATTGGCAACACTCTTTCCTACTCACTGTCTCTCTTTCTTAACATTTTGTTTTTTTTATCACAATTGTCTAGTTTTTGCTCATTTTAAATACATTTTAACCATTTTCTAAATTCTTTTATATATTTTTACTAGGGCCGGGACTTTAACGCGTTAATTATGATTAATTAATTAGAAAAAAATGACGCGTTAAAAAAATTAACACATTTCATCACAGCTTGCATTTTATGGCGCAGTATGGGGGCCAAAATTAAGACTACTGCCCAGCACCAGGAGGCTGTAAAAATTCCAAAGCTAACTACTGATCTGATTAATGATAAGCTGGTGCCGGTAACTGAGAGGCTGGCACTGCTTACTGAGGAATCGCACCTTTACCAGCGTTACTACTAGATACGCTAGGGACTAGCAGCCCTCGGCTGGTCATTGACTGGTTCAAACACCCTCTTTGCTGTCTATTAGCATGGATAGGCTAGTGTTAGCCTGGACAGACTGGTGTTAGCATTGGAGAGGTTAGCCATTAGCGTGCCTGGGCTGGCCACTAGCTGGATTTCCTACCTCCTTGACGGACCATTAGCATGGATAGGCTGGCGTTAGCATCGGAGAGGCTAGCCATTAGCATGTCTCGGAGAGTCACTAGTCACTAGCCAGCTAGTCCTGGACCTGCTTAGAAAAGAATTTGACTTTTTTTATTTTTAGCACCAATACGACATATTAGTTATTTAGCTCTATATAAATAAATAAATAAATAGAACAAAATGGTGCAAAATTACATCAGTTCAGGACAATCAATAGCAGAGGTGTGGACTCGAGTCACATGGCTTGGACTCGAGTCAGACTTGAGTCATTATTTTAATGACTTCTGACTTGACTTGATAAAATCTATAAAGACTTACCACTTGACTCGGACTTGAACGCCAATGACTTGCGACTTGAATCCACCTACATCTGTTGACTTGATGATGACTTGAGCATATTTGATATTTTAGCACCAAAGTTGCACGACATGAACAAAAATCGTTAATCATTCTTCGTTCTGGGTTTGATTTTGTTCTGCTAACTGCAGCAGCACTTTGTTGATAATCAGTTTTCGTAGCACTTTCGTTTGAGCAAGTAAATGAAGCTTTAATTCTGGAATTTATTTATTATCATTGTCATTAAATTGAAGTAGGACAGATGACTTGATAATGGCTTGAAAATTCAAAGTTAAGGACTTGGGCTTCACCTGGACTTCCACATCATTGACTTTGGACTCGACTTGGACTTGGTTGTCTTTGACTTGAACTTGACTTGAGACTTGACTGGAAAGACTTGTGACTTACTTGTGACATGCAAAGCAGTGACTTGTTCACACCTCTGAATAACGGCTCCCTTACGTGGCCTGTGTGGTCGTTCCACAGCTGCGGTGGTGACTGAGATGGTGTGCTGTTTGTGGTATTTTCAGTTAGAAAAAGAAGCACTTGGAGCAGCCGACGTTGTTCTTCACTAACATGGGGTAAGTAGTCATTTGCAGCTCTATGTTTACTGCCTGTCTGGCTGTGTTGTGGTGACCAGTGGGGTGGCCTTTGGGTAAAAACAACCTAGATTTATGCCACATAGTCATCTGTTTGGCATGTATTTGTAGATGTAAGTTGTTTCTTTTTTACATTTGTAAGTCAGATTAAAGCGACATCACTGAAAAAGTCGCACTGGTGAACTTCTGCAAATTGTAGAGTAATTAATCTGCAAACTGAAATCACCTCTGTGCTATTCAGTGGAGATTCCGAAAAATGACCAATCAGATTAACCTATGATGCTTATATCATATATATAAATATCCCGGATACTTAAATATCGCTCTAAGTTCATACATCAACCTGTTTGATCTAATTTTAAATCCAAAGATTAATGTTTAATTTAGATAATTAAATTTAATAGCAAAAGTTATTTTAAATCAGAAACTAGGATCTTTGCTTTCAAATAACCAGAAATATTATACCTTTTCTGTGTTTCGTTTCAATAATGAGGCAAGTTTAAAAATGAAGAAATTTTATTACTAACAATTTTAAACTTAGAGATTTGAGACGACAATCATAAAATGACAATTCATGGATGGCAATTTTAATGACAATTTTCAACAGCTTTGATATTAAACTTGTTTTAAAAGCAACCCTGTGCCTGAATGGAAGCTAAATGGAAAATACGAGTTTGGATGCGTGGATGAAGTTATGAGAAGGTTTCATTCCCAGAGAGTTGGAAGCGGTCTGGATGAAGATGATGTTTTTAGGCTAACTGAATTATTTAGAGAGAAAACAGCATCAAACACATTTTGTCGAGGTGTACCTCACCCAATCAGAAGACCCCCGTTTTGGATCCGAAGTGTCCAGGTGGAGATGGTTTACTCCAGGCACAAGGTTGGTAGACAAACCTCTAGCACGACCAGATCGGTCCTGAGATGTCTTCTTGAGTCACTCGACTGTCAAGCGATGGACGTTCTCGTCTTAACTTCAGAAATCAATGACTCTGGGAGAGTCTTCGTTAGCTGGTTACAGTTCGTTTATTCTTTAGCTATTCTGGTCGGCGTGACTGGAACAGCAGGTGGAGATTCAGGGACGGCCGTTTCCCTATCTCCGTGGTTTTGGTTCAAGAACTCGTTCTGAAGCTGGGGATGGATAGTTTTACCAAGCTCCAGGACACTCCCACTCTCTCAGGAAGAAAGCTTTGATCATGCGTCAAAAACATGTGTGAAGTTATCTGGTTATCTGGACTCTGTGTTAGATGGATAAGGTGAACTGACCTTCTGATTTGCTTAACACATCTTTTACTGTCATCATAATCATTATAATAATAATAATTATTATACCCAAAGCATAAATTCATTTCATGTAATTAAAATACCTTCATACTGAACCAAGTGATCATTTATGAGATTATGTTAAACAGTAATAAAATCAATGGGTTTTGTTAATTATTATTATCATGTGACTTGAAGTGTCCTCTTCCTGGGATGGAACAGCAGCAGATAGGAGTTTTAAATGTGTATCTAAACCAGATTGATGATGATGATGATGATGATGCATTCATAAGGGGTCATAAAGCTAAAACTGTGGTCCAAAAGCACACAGACGGCTCTCTCTAAATCTAGAATCGTGGCATCAGGATTCAGTCAGTCTTTATACGTCCAATTAGCATGTCTAGCCAGCAAACAGTCCCTGTTCTCCCACAGCAGCAGTGATAAAGTAACCAGAATGAACAAACACAGCTGCTCAGCATACATCACGCGCAAACCGTAGATGCAGTTTATAAAGCATGAGCCACTAAGGAAACAAATGATTTGATGTTTGTTTTGCATGATTTTCAATCGCACAGTGTGATCTCTTTACAGAATCAAAGCCAAATGAACACATGGTGATGTGTGTTCATCTCCTACGTTTTAACCCACGTGTCTGTGCCTCTCACTATTCCCTCTGCTGGAATTTTTTCACATCCAGATGCTTTATTTTGGATTCTTTTTCTATTTAAATGACTGTCTGGCAGCTGCTGGCGTTTCCAAGGCAACAGTGATCTGGAAAAGGGATTTGAATGGTCGCTATCAGAGAGGAAAATTGAGTGCTGCTGCAGAGATACATTTTACCCTGAGAGAGTTTGTTAAATGTGGGTCAATCATAAGCCTCTATTAAGTCTTCACCCTGGTGAGGCATATTAATTAGCATGTTGCTAGCCTTGTCTGCGTTCCATTAAGAGTGGTACGCTTCCTGCTGCCTTCCTGAGCTAAAGTATTATGTGTGATGAATGTGTGGCAGTATGAGGTGGGGGGGATCTACCAACCCTGCTTGTCTTTTGATCATTTTTAAAATTGTTTTTCTTGTGAATCAGGAAACTACTTTAATGAAGGTTGAGAATTAAGGCTGCACAATACATCACAAATATATCGTCATCGCGATATCGGCACGCAGAAAAAAACGCAGTGTTTGCAACACACATTTTAGTTTTTCACAAATCAAATAGAGCCCTTCACCCTTTTAGCCAATCGGGTGGGTTGTCATAGGTTAGATGCCCGCCCCCAGGCAGACAGCACTTACTTTGGATGGCTAGCAAACACCTGAGTTAGCTTCGTTCTGCTCTTTCATCCGATTCTGCTTTTTTCCAGGATCCACTGATTTCCTTTTTCTGTTCATTTCTCTTTCCTCACATCGTTTGATCACAATGTTTGCTTTTCCCAGTTTTTCTGATATTTTTCAGTCATTTCTTAATTGTTTAATTTCTTGAGTTAAGTATTTGTTTATTGCAAGTCACATCATCATGGCGGGATTAACCGCTGTTATGGCGCATCGATGGTTTTCCCAATATCGTGCAGCCCTATTGAGAATCCATGATGAGAAATGAAATGCGTACATTTATGAGAATTCCATTCATGATTGTTTTTTTGTCATTCCAGTTGCAACGAGTGAAGTAATAATCATATAGATTTCAAAATAAAGCTGATAAGTGAGCTTATCTTCATGTTATTCTTTCAAACTTATATTTAGAAGATTTTCCAAAGACAAACAAACTGAAGAGCAGAAACAGTTACAGCTCACAGTTACAGTTACAAGTCCCGACACATTTCAACTAAAGCAGCTGAAACTCTCCCTGAAGATGTTCTCAGAAATCTCCACGAGCTCCCAGAAGCATCAACACTTTTGGTTATGATTAACTATGTGTTACTCTAATCATCGTCCCTAGAGACTTGTTTATAAAGGAGGCATTTGTGTGCATACGTGTGACTCAGGCTAAAATGTCCTCCCTGGTGGATACAGGGCTACAAAGATTGTGTTTGCTAACCTCAGCACTAATTCAAAAGGACAGCAAAGGGCCAACCACACTGAGATCTGGACCTACTGTTGCTGTTCCATGGAAAGGACATGCTCAGATTTCCTGCACAAAAAAAAAGCCTTTCTGCTCTTTTTCAGGGTGGATTTTAGTGTGATGTTACAAACAGAGCCACTTGATTTGAAACATTACAACAATTCTGCATGAAAGATGGTATTACCTTCCAATTTTGATGAAGAATATTTGTACTTGTGCATTTGCCACTTATTATATTTCAACATGGCACAAAGAAAAAACACAGATGTGTTTTATTTTCCAGAATGTACAGGAAAACTTCTGAATGTCAACATGAGTCTTTTTCAAAGTGCATTCACCAGATGGATAATCTTGCTGCAAAATTAACTTTAGCAACCATTTGGCTAATGATTTCCTTTAGGTTGGCCGAGGTTCAAGCTGAGCCTGTGAATATTTTTTCTAAGATCTTAAAGGGAATTCTGAAAAACCTTTTTTATTGTTGGTTATCCAATCCGAAGCAAGATGTCCAAATATCAGGAAATAAGACTCTGAAACCTGCCATGTTCTGACACTCTGCTGCAGCAGACTTGTCGATGCTGATCCAAGTGTTTTTATTACCCTGAGTACGGCCTGCAAGGCATTCATCCATACCTGAGACCACTGCAAATGTACTGATTAAACAAGTTTACCACACTATTAAAGTCAAAATATTTGGCTGCATTTTCTCACATTAAATAGCTCTAAACCTCTTTTAATTGGACATTGCTGTTGAATTTATCACAGTTTTACCATCCTATTACTAGCACATAGTGATTGTGTCATCTGACCTGTTAACAGGTCGTCTATCTTGTGCCATAAAAAATTATAGTCTACCACAGAAAGTACAAGACCTTGGTGCTGACCTCTGTAATAATGAAGTGCTTTAAATGACTCCTCAGTGACAAATTAAAGCCTTCCCTTGACCCTCTAACTTGCTTGCTCATTAACCATTCCAAAGATGATGCAAACCACAGGCATGCATAAAGAGATCAAGCACCTTCTTTTGTGGTGGAAAAGCAAAGCCACCATGTTTCATTAGCAGGAACTGTCACAGTGGAATTTGGGAAACGGAGTCTGTGGGTCGTGTCTCACTCACCCATCCAATCTCATGGTGTTTTAAAACACGAATTCACTAATTACAGACACAATTGTAAGAGAAAATTTGTTTGTACCAATCTGCGAGTATGTGTAATTTATTCCTTCTTCAGCCTCCAGAAGTAATTACTTGTGAACACACCAGACAAATCATGTTGCCACCAACCAAGTCAAATGACCAGTTGCAAGTTAGTAAATTAAAAGTTTATTTAAACAAACAAACAAACAAAAAACGCATCCATCCATTTTCTACTGCGTTTTTGAAGTTGGGTTGTGGGGGCAGCAGGCTAAGCAGAGGCCCAGACCTCCCTCTTCCTTGCCACTTGGGCCAGCTCCTCCGGGGGAATCCCAAGGTGTTCTGGACAATCAAGAAACTAAGTCCCTCCAGCGTGTCCTGGGTCTTCTCTTGTGTCTGGACGTACCCAGAAAACTTCACAGAGGAGGTATCTAAGGAGGGCAGGAGGTTACGGACCATCCGGACCAGAACCTCCCGCCACAAGAACAGTTTCTTTCCATCTGCCGTTGGACTTGTGAACAGCTTATAAACATGCAACCATGCTGGTCTTCTGTACTCGTCACATCGTCACGTTATCGGCCATGTTACCATTACCTGCCATTTTTATAGCTGATAGTTTTATTCTATTTTTATTCTTATTGCATGTTCATGTCATATGTAGCACATTAGAACCAAAGTAAGTTCCTAGTTTGTGAATTGTTTGTTCACTGACAATGGCAATCAACCTTTTTCTGATTCTGGTTCTAAAAAACAATATAAAAATACAGCATTTTTTTGTAAAAGGTGTGGGCGACTCACTGCAGTGGTCTCTGGTAGGAATGAATGCCTTGCAGGCTGTACTAAGGGCAAAAAAAGCCCAGAAAAGCTTGGATCAGCAGGGACAAGTCTGCCACATCAACATGACCTGGTTCGGAGTCCTATTTCCTGATATTTGGATATCTTGCCTCGGATTGGCTAACAGCAATGCAACTCTACCGCTAACTCCATTTGCTCTGCAACATGGATTGGATTGAGGGGGTTAAACCCCCAAATGATTCCTGAGCATTACTGTGTCTGTAGCCCAGCTCCCCAGGAGAGGGGTCAAACTCAGATTACAAATTTAACATGCAGCAGTGTGTGTGACAACTAGTGGGACGTTATCTTTGACATGGGTGCTTTATCACTAATAACACAAGCCTACAAGCTACCTCAGGCAAAAAACATTTTATTTGCTGATTAACGAAGTGAAAGCTGTTACAAGAGAGAATGATGCATCTTCCAAAGAGAGGGTGAAGCAGTTCTCTACCTTTTGGACTGTGTAAAATAGATAAAACACCTTTTGTCTTTTTGTCAAGTAAACGTGGTTAGCCGCTTTACTGGCTTCTGTGTGAAAATTGAAAGATTGTCACCTTGTAAATGGTAAATGGCCTGTATTTGATATAGCGCCTTCTAGAGTCCTGGAACCCCCCAAGGCGCTTTACAACACAATCAGTCATTCACCCATTCACACACAAATTCACACCCTGGTGGGGATGAGCTACAATGTAGCCACAGCTGCCCTGGGGCGCACTGACAGAGGCGAGACTGCCGAGCACAGGCGCCACCGGTCCCTCTGACCACCACCAGCAGGCAACATGGGTTAAGTGTCTTGCCCAAGGACACAACGACAGCGACAGACTGAGCGGGGCTCGAACCTGCAACCCTCAGATTATGGGGCGAGCACTTAACTCCTGTGCCACCGTCGCCCCATAGTCTTGTCATAGAAAGACTTTATTCTTCATGTATTTCAAAATTGTGTCCACAAAATAATATCTTTTAATGATCCGATTTAAATTTTCCATCAATTAATTTCAGAATTTTGTAGCTTTTCTGTGACGGGTCACAAAGTCCTGCCCTCTCTCCTCATCTGTGCTAAAACCGCACATATGCAGATACACCAAGTCTTCAGTCTGACATGAGCAGAAGCATCATATCCTTGTTCACTTTGCGCTAACAGAAGCTTTCTTTGCAGGGAGTGAGACCCTGACATGGAGGAGCATGTCTCCGTTTTTGCTTGCAGCTGTGTTCAATTTAGGCCTGAAATTGGATTTTGTTTCCTCAACACTTCCCCGTTTTGATCAAACGGCTACCTATTCTACAGAACATGGACGACACCTGGGCAGGTTGTTTGAAAAAGCAACAAAGTAATGTGGTTTCTACTGTTCAGAATGCCATTTAGACATGTTTATGAAAATGTGGGGGCCCCATTTAGAACGCTATTGTGTTTGAACTTTGAAGCTAAAGACTTGGTTTCACAAAGAAGAGATACTTGAAATCCAATCAGCCACACGGAGGTTGCATATTACCACTAAAGAGCCCCAATGACCATGGTGATAGAAAAATGCAAGCTGACACACGTTAACCATTTTGATTTAGACCCTTTGATTTGAATCAGTTTTCCACCGATTGGTACTTATCCATATGGGGAATCGCTGGAATTTATTCTCTCACAATAAAAATATTCTATACAGAAAATGATAGTTTCTGCATTTTTGTTACTGTAGACATTCTCAACAGCATATCGAGTCTCTGTGTGGTCAACTCTTTGGATTCTGATTTACAACTCGACCTTTACTCCAGAATATTTTACAAAAAAACCCTTGTTTGCACGAATCCTCAGTTCAAATCCTGTTTTTATTAGATGTGAAAGTTCTTCCAGTAGTGGTTTCTGTTTCCCTCGCAAGGAAATGGCATCGGGTGCTTATACGGGATGAAGGGCCTAGATTAAGTTGTGGAAACAAGATGGGAGTGGATCGTAGAACAGAGCTGAAACTGATTGACAGATGGGGCTTTTTACCCTTTCTTTTTTTTATCATGTGCTGGATGTCTGGCTTACTTAACCACGACAGAAGGGTGCAATTAAAGTGATCACATTTTAAAACAAAAAATAGTTTTCATATAAAAAGGTCTTACAAGGGTAAAAGAATTACGTTTTTTTTTAGCTTCTGATAGAAAATAGACGGTGAAACTATAGGATTTGAAAATCCTCAGATTTACGTCACCTCATGCACTCACCCATCCTCGCTCGGGGGAAGGCTGTTATTGTTTTAGTGTCCAGGAATCAGCAGAGGACGTCTCGACTAGCAGAAGCTAACTCTTAGCATTAGCAACTCCACCACACAGCAGAACCCCTTCAGGTTTGTGTTGTTTGTGGAGATAAAACATTAACGTTGCAGAGTGAACAGTCAGTGGTAGAGTCACGTTGCTGTTATCCAATCAGAGGAGAGATGTCCAAATTTGAAAACTAACCGCTTCCGGTCAGTAACAAGATGGCGCCTGTGCTTGGCTTAGCCGCAGTCACCGGCCACTTTTTCAAACTTTTCTCCACCAACCTCCTCTTTTCCACCTTGCTCCTGTCTGTGATCCTCTTCAGTAGTGTCCCTGCTACCATGTCCTATGATCGCCAGACTCTTTTGTTCTTCCGTTCGTTCACGATCACCCAAGATGCACGAGAACGTACCTCCCTGTTTGTGTATCTGAGTGGTGCACTGGCCCGGAGCCAAACGACGATTCTAACCAGGGCGCCTCCAGCGATGTTTATCCGGTCACGGGAAAACATCGGGAAATGCTGGGTAAACGTCGGGAAAACGTCGGAGGAAAAAAGGTAAACGAGCAGGAATCCAGGTGAGAATAAGACTCTCTTAGTGAGGTTTATCTAGTAAACATCGGCGTGATCTTCTAGCTTCTTTTCCTTTGTTTGGTGACCTGAGCGCCACTTCCACATTCCCGCCAGGCCGCGTTGCAGCACGGTTTCTCCGTCCAAGTTTTTGAAGGTCCGTTTATCCTCATCCCTCAGTGGTTTCTCCTCCTGTTCCCTCCATAAGTGTTTTTTATAAACACTGTGGATCTAACCCTGCTCATTTACGTCCACTAACTCCAGCTGTTTCTGTAGTTTCTGATTCCTCCACCTCACTCAGCATGGCTCTATTAAATACCCGCTCTGTTAACAATAAGTTCTTCCTGCTCAATGATCTAATTCTCTCTAAAAACCTGGATTTTTTTGTTTCTGACTGAAGTTTGGCAGCAAACATCTGATTATTCTGGTCTGATTGAACTCTGCCCGAGTGGTTATTCTTTTCTTAGCCAGCCCCGGGGTTATGGTCGTGGTGGAGGCCTAGCTGTTGTTTTCAGAGTCCATCTTCCATGTAGCTCTACAACCTCTGGTCGCTTTACTTCCTTTGAACTGCAGCTGATTAAAGTCGGGCGTAAGGACCCGTTCTACTGTGCTGTGGTCTATCGTCCATCTGGTCCAAACAGTTCTTTCCTTCAGGAGTTTAGTGATGTTCTATCCTCCACTGTGAAGCTGTCCAGACTGGTGATTGTTGGTGACTTTAACATCCACGTTGATGATCCCTCCGATCTCTTTGCCATGAATTTCTCCAGCCTTATGGACTCCTTCAGCTTTACCCAGCATGTTTCTGGCCCCACACACACCAGGGGGCACACTCTGGACCTTGGTTTTACCCTGAGTCTAAATGCTGACAGTGTTTGTCCTCAGGACGTTTATATTTCAGATCACCATTGCATTTTCTTTAACTTGTCAGTTTCTGCGTCCCCACCTCCTGCTCGCCGTATGGTTAGTTCTCGTTTTCTTAATGAGACCACAGCTAGCAATTTTTCTGCTGCTTTTGATCCACCCTGTTCTTCTGATAACGACCCAGATTCCTTAACTTCTCAGTTTAACGAGGACTGCCTCTCCATTCTGGACAACATCTGTCCTGTCAGAACCAGATCAGTTCCTGCAGTGAACCCTACTCCCTGGTTTAATGACAGCCTTCGCAGCCTGAAGCGCCAATGCAGAAAAATTGAGCGTTTGTGGAAGAAAACCCATCTCCACGCCCATCTGCTGCACCTAAAGGATCTTCTGACATCCTTTAACTCTGCAGTCAGAGACGCTAGGGTTTCCTATTTCTCCAACCTGGTGTCCCAGAGCAGAGGGAACCCCAAGGTGCTGTTTACCACCATCAGCAGCATCGTCTCTCCTGCCTCTCTTACAGCCTCCATCCACTCTGTTGCAGAGTGTGAGAACTTTCTGTCTTTGTGGACAAAGTCAATAAGGTTAGATCTAGCATCTCTCCTTCAGCCTTATCGCTGCCTCTCCCGACTCCAACCAGGCCCATCATCCTAGATTGCTTTGCTCCTGTTTCTTTGCCTGAGTTAACCAAACTAGTTAACTCTATGAAGACCTCTGCATGCCCCCTCGACATCTTACCCTCATCTTTGTTTAAAAGTGCTTTTCAGTCCATCGGTCCCAGCATGCTCTCTATAATTAATGCTTCTCTGGTTTCTGGTCAGGTTCCTGCTTACTTTAAAAATGCTGTAATTCACCCGCTTCTTAAAAAAGAAGTCTTGGCCCCTCTCTAAATTGCAGCTTCAGACCATCTCTAAACTTCTGTTCATCTCCAAGATCTTGGAAAAGGTTGTGGCTAAACAACTCACAGCTGCTCTTGAAGAACATAACATCTATGATAGCTTCCAGTCAGGTTTTCGTAGAGCTCCTTCTACTGGAACAGCTCTTCTTAGGGTCTCTAATGACCTTCTGACTCACAGTGATGCAGGGGACCGTTCTGTTCTGGTCCTGCTGGACCTGACTGCAGCCTTTGACACTGTTGACCATCACCTGCTACTGGAGAGGCTGAGAGACTGGGTAGGCCTGTCAGGATCTGCTCTGGAGTGGTTCTACTCTTATCTTTCTGAGTGCTCCTTTTCTGTGGCCGTCTCCAAGTTTCCGTAGGGTGGCCGGGCTCAGCCTTAGAGATAGGGTGAGGAGCTCGGACATTCGGGATGGACTTGGAGTAGAACCGCTGCTCCTCCGGATCGAAAGGAGCCAGTTGAGGTGGTTTGGGCATCTGGTCAGTATGCCTCCTGGACGCCTCCCCGGGGAGGTGTTTCGGGCATGTCCTGCCGGCAGAAGGCCCCCAGGTCGACCCAGGACACGTTGGAGAGGTTACATCTCCAATCTGGTCCGGGAACGCCTTGGGGTCCTGCCGGAGGAGCTGGTGGACAAGGCCGGGGAGAGGACGGCCTGGAGCTCCCTAGTTGGGATGCTGCCCCCGCGACCCGGACCCGGATAAGCGGAGGAAGACGAAGACGAAGACGTCTCCAAGTTTAGGTCCTCCACCACCTCCCTTACCCATGGTGTCCCACAAGGTTCTGTGCTGGGGCCTCTGCTCTTCCTCCTCTATCTGATTCCTCTTCAGCACATCCTGAGCTCCTTCAAAGGAATCTCCTACCATCTTTATGCAGATGACATCCAACTGTACATCTCCTTTAAGCCCCATGAGATGTCTAAGCTGCAGCTGTTACACACCTGCTTAAACTCTATCGAAACCTGGATGGCTGGGAGCTTTCTACAGCTGAATGAAGATAAGACTGAGATCCTCATCTGTGCCTCAAACAAGCTGGTTCCCAAAGTCAGAGACTCTTGGTCAACTTGCTTCTCTCACCAAACCTTCTGTCAGGAATCTTGGCGTGACCTTTAACCCAGCTCTCACCTTGGATTCTCATGTCAGTTCTCTTGTTCGCTCTTCCTTCTTCCATCTCAGGAACGTTGCTAAGCTGAGTCCCATTCTGTCTCGCTCTGAACTTGAGACAGTTCTCCACACCTTCATCTCCTCACGCTTAGACTACTGCAACTCTCTTTTCACGTGTCTGAGCAGAACCTCCCTGAACCGTCTACAGGTGGTTCAGAACGCCTGTGCTTGGCTTCTGACCAAGTCCTCCAAACACACCCACATCACCCCGCTTCTCCTCCAGCTTCTGGTTCTGGTTCTGGTCTATAGGGCCTTACATGGACAAGCACCATCTTACATTGGTGATCTTCTTAGTCCCCACACCCCCAGCAGGTCCCTGAGGTCCAGTGACCAAAGCCTACTGGTTGTGCAGCACCAGGCTAAAGACCAAAGGTGACAGATCATCTGCTGCTGTGGCCCCCAGACTCTGGAACTCTCTCCCCCTGAGCCTGAAATCAGTGGACTCAGTGGACTCCTTTAAAAAGCAGCTGAAGACTCACTTGTTCACGCTGGCTTTTGTATGACCTTCTTCACCACTCTCTCTTTATTCTGCTCTCCCCACCTATTCCACCTTCCTCAGGATCCACTGATTTCCCTCTTATCTATTCACTCTCTCTTTCTTAACATTTTTTAATCACAATTGTCTATTTTTGCTCATTTAAAATATATTTTTAACCATTTTCTAAGTTCTTTTTTATATTTTAGCATTTTTTGTTTTTGTGAAGCGCCTCGTGATTTTTATCTTGAGAGGCGCTATAGAAATGATACTTTCTTCTTCAAATATCAGGAAATATGGCTCCTGCTGTCTGAAGCTCATCTGTGATGCGGTAATCTTCCATGAATTGGTGCACCGGTGTTTCTTGTCCCCCCGAGTACAACTTACAAGACGTTCATTCCCACTGGAGATCGCTGCAAATGTACTGATTAAACAAGTGAACTGCACCTTTAACTGCATATATTTAATCTAAAAATGCTAAACCAGTTCAAGCAATTTTTTATGTTTATTAAATACTTTTTGCATTAACAACTGTGACTCTTTTGAGATTACAGTTGTTTTAAATTGCACAGGTAACAGATTATGGAACTAGCCTTGAAGTGACTAGCTATTAGTGTCATGTTCGGAGTTGGTAGGACCCAAAATGCAGTACCCAGGATGACACGAATCAGGGATGAAGATTAAGTAAAATCCTTTATTTAAAGGTGAGCCAAAAACAAAGTAAATCCAAGGCTGGGAGCCAAAATCCAAAAACCAGAGAACGATCTGGAAATCCAAAAACCTTAGAGAACTCGAGAAGACCAAAAAACCCTAATAATCCAAGAGAGACGAGACTGACAGAATTACAAACAATGGACCGCCACAAGACAGAGACAAGGCAGGGCTTATATACAACAGGGAGGAGTAATTAGGGAAAATGGCAGCAGGTGTGTGGAGTGAGGGCTGGAGGGAAGACAGGTGAATCTAATAATCTAACTGGAAAAACAGAAACAGAGGAGGGCAAATACCTAAATACAAAACTAAACAACAATATCTAAGACAGAGGGAAGGGTTAACACAAACTAGCTGGAGGAGAACACGCACACACACATACACTCACACACACATACACTGAGCTGGAGACAAAGAGGCTGGAGCTGACCTGGGAGGAATGATTTCAAAGGGTAACAACATTCAGACACATAATAGAGACGCAGACAATGGACACATGAGGGCGCTA